>NC_092821.1:61435669-61648169 GCF_023375885.2 Dermacentor andersoni
CACTCGGGTTTCGCTTTACTGCCCCTACCGCCCATTTGATCGAGCGGGCATAAATCTTTATGGTCCGCTTCGAATGACACTTGCCGGTAACCACCGGATCATAGTCACCATCGACCATCTTGGGCGGTATGCTGAAACTGCAGCACTCCGTGCCGCCACGGCACACGTCGTCGCCTCCTTGCTGCTCCACTGTTTCAAACTCCGTCACTGCCCACCTCGTGAACTTCTCAGCGACAAAGGGCTAATCTTTTTGTCTGAGGTTGTCGAAGCTCTTCTCGCTCAGTGCCATGTTAATCAACGGACCACCACTGCCTACCATCCCCAGACCAATGGGCTCGCCGAATGTTTCAATCGGACCCCGGGGTTACATGCTGGCCATGTACGTCGCATTTGACCACACAGTTTGGGACCTTATTCTGTCATTTGTTACGTTCGCACACAACACCGCAACCAGAACTGCCACAGGCATTTATCCTTCATTTTTGCTGTACTGCCGTCACCCCTCCCACACCGTACACACCCTAGTACCTTAGCAGCCCGATGCTTCGAAGTATACGCACGTTCCGACTTTAGCACGTCATGCCGATGAGTGTCGCACAAAGCGTTCAAGTTCACCACTACTGAGCAACAGCGCCGGAAAATGTCGCATGACGCCCACCTGCCTTCTTCCCCGGTGACTTCGTCTGGCTGTCTGTACCTTCAAACGCTGCTTGCCTCACTTCAATGTTTCCTCCTCTCTTCGATAAAACTTATCACATTGTCCAGCGCACGTGTTCGGTGAATTACCTCATAGAACCACTGACGCCCCTCTCTGAACACCGTCGTCATTGTCGTGGCATTGTTCGCGTAGATGGACTAAAGCTTTACCGTGATCCACTCGTGGTCACTGCTGCTTGAGTCGTCAGGATGGCTGCTTTTTCTCTCGCGGGTGTTTGTGATGAAGACGAACAACATGAACTGACTATGAGGCATACCACCAACAGCAGCAGCACCGTGATCGCTTCACGCAAGACAGCGCTGAAGTTGCGCTTTAGATCACTGCCCGACGTAACGCCGCCTGTTCCGGACAATAAATTTTGCTTAAATAACTTAATTCATCTGTTAGCTGTAACCACACAGATTCAGATATTGGCTTCTGCAAATGAGGCACTGGCAAAAAAACTTAACTCCATTGAGTCTCTGAAAATCTCAATGTAACTTATGCAACCTGCAAGTACCAAAACCCTTATTACATAATAATAGTACACAAGAAGATATTTTGTCGTTACAGCGCCTCATGTTTTTCCCGTTTTATCATCTATGTTTGTACCTTTGCTTCAACACCCTAGACATCCCATGGAAAGACCTGCGCCTCATGTACTATCTGGCGCTTCTGAAATTGTATATTGTATGAAATGGCAAAGCACCCTAAGTAGCAGGGTAGCGGTTCAAGGTATGTAGAAAAGGTGTGAGGAAAAAATGAAAAATGGCATATATACCAAAATGCTTGAATGAATTACGTATATAGCATACCTGAATAAATCAAGCGCGCTAGGTGTCTGTCAACTGCCCGTTTCAAGGGGAATGCCAATAATCACCAGCATTATCATTAGCATCGTGTCACGCCGTTCGCCACGATGATGATGGTAATTTAATAGCATCCCCTTTGAAACGGGGCGGTGAGAAATAGACACGTAGCCTGCTTGATTTATTCAGGTATTCTATACATCTTTTCTGATCTAACATTTTTGTATACATCCCCTTAATTCCTTTTTTTCCACACAAAGTCTACTTTGTAGCCCTAGCTATGACTGTAAGAGATTCGGTCGTATCAATATCTTCCTCGCTCTTTTTTTTTTACCAATACTCTACACGTATCTTGCTCATCTCGACTGCTGACGGATTGACGCTTCCGTACACTTCACCTCCAAGTGCTTCCGCAAGGTGTCCGTTAACTACGGTTCTCACATGGGTGAACCCCTTCACATTCCATAGGGATGTGCTGACTAGTCTCCGATGTTCGCTGCAGCATACACATGCTTCATCCAGTAAGGAATATTTGCTGCAGTATGTTTTGTCCTCGGGCAACTGGCTCGAGCGTCAAATAGCAAGGCACTGCCGTTAGTGTTATCGTACAGATTTTCCCTCTAACTTCTTTCTTGTCTTTCGTGTAAATCTCCATGTCCCTTTTCAAGAGAAGCTTGTATTGCCTCACTCGTGTTGGCGTTGGTGTTGCCGCCCGAAAAAAACTCAAGCCACGCAGAAATAGAAATTGCTTGTCGGGCTGCGGATGAGAACCACCAATGTCCGCTTTGCGAAACGACCACGCTAACCGATTCATCCTCTGTCGGGTCATCGTACGCGCCCTTTATAGGGGGGGGGGCTTTATATTTATGAAGAAGTAGACGCAGCGCGAGGCGCGAAATAATCAGAGTCGTCGTCGCCTCCATCGGAGGAGGGAAAGGGTGTGATCGCGTTTTCGCAGTTGTGGGCCGACATTCAACTAGGGAGGCCGCGTTTAGTTGGTTCCGTCGAAGAGCAGGCTGCGTTCAAGGAACGGCAGGGGGAGCGGGTCGCGTGTCGTGCGTTTGGCCGAAGAACACGCGGCATTGTATGAACGCCGCCGGCAACTCACTCGCGAAAGGGCACGTCGTCGACATGCCGACCTCTCCGTGAGAGAGTGCGAAGCCGAGGCGTTACGACAACGAAAAGCCACGAATCCCGAGCGTCTCTTGCATGCCTCTCCACAGTTTTGTTGCCATCCTTTGCATCCGATTAACTGTCTCTGTTTCCCTCTCTTTCTGATCGCTCCTGGTGGTCTATTCACTGTTCCAATTACCCTGTACTTGGTTGACAACTTTCTTCATCTCTGCCTTAATTCCGTATCCACGCTATTGAAGTACAGACACCTGTGCATTTTAACTGCCCATTTATTTTCCTTCATGTCCCTGAATCTTTAATCAAAACTAATAGTCCTTTGTGTTTTTCTAATCTCGAGAGAGGCCCGACCCATGTCACCCTGCACAGCTTTATTTGTGACTTTACCGTGGGCTCCCGAAGCCAACCGGCCTACCGCTCTTTGGTTAACTCCCAACCCCGACAAATATATCAGATTTTAAGCATATAATGGTATTAGCGAATGTTAGCAGTGTCACCACTACTCCTTTCCAGATTACACGCACGACCTCACACTTGTTGTGGCCCCACAGTGCTCTGTGTTTCATTATTGGAGCATTCTCTTGGTGGCTGCTGGAGCAAGACTTTCCTTCAATTATAAGTACACCGAGGTATATATATTGCTTGACTATCGCTATGGCTTACGGTTGAATTGACACCACGTAATTACTGGTCTCCTCATTGAAGATAATATTTCCCGATTTATCTGTGCTGAACATAAGGCCTAAATTAGTCTATTCTTCCCCACACGTAGACAAAAGCGTCTGTAAAGTTCTTTCAGCGTCCGCTAGTAGCAGTATGTTGTCCGCCTACACCAGTCCGGGGAATTTCTATTGCACCACTTTCCATTGCGCATGTAGGAAAAATCAGTATGTAGGCGTAATGTCAGGTACGTGTCTTTACTGCAGTAACTATGCAGACTCTTTGCAGCGCAAGCCCCTGTAAACAACGATTTCTCTCCGCTATTGAATTTACACATACACACACACAAAAAAAACGCCATTTCAAAGGGACAAACGTAAACACTGATAAATAACCACAGAATTTGAACAAAAGTAAATACCGAAAACACGGAATCCTAGTTGTAAGCTACGTTCAGTTGCCCTTTGCAATGTTTTAGATTTCTCTTGATGTTCTCTGAGTTCTTCTACCGTTCTAGGCATATTTTACATAAAAATTGTGTCTCATGAATGCGCACGCTTTTGCGGCCTTTTAAGGCGCCTTTCTCCTTAAAACTGCCAGCGAGGGGTCTGTTCACATTGACGTACAGCAGTCGCTACAATTTGCTCCCTGCGTACACCCGCAGTGCAGAACGAGCGCAACACAGCGATGGTACCATTCATGCTCCTGCGACCATAAAAGGCATTGCTGCGCCAATTTTCATGCGAGCACCCCTACGAATCCCGTCAGCTGTCGTCGTCGCAGCACTAATCTTAACATTTGTCGACATTTTTTTTGCGCTCCTCGCATTTCTTCGAGTAGTCTGGAGAATTTCCCAGAGCACAGCTTTTCGGAAGAAACCCGCTTTTATATTTGCCTCGCACACGAGGGCCAACGCACTTGTGTCATCAGCTGCAGCCGACGATTTGCATTCTCAGGCGGAGGTGTGCCATTGGCTTTTGGTAACGTCTGCATTTATCGCGTCGGAGGATTCATATTTAAAGCAAACTTGATGGGTGCCCAAATTACTATGTCATAGGTATCGTAATAAAATAAGCTCCATGGAACGGAATGCTTCAAGTATTGCAAATGCAGTCAGGTGATTAGCAAGTCAGATATCACTCGCCCGAGTGACGTCACATGCTCATTCTACACAACATGTACAGAGCCGCATAAAGGCGCGGCAAGCGGCACCCCACAACTATTAGCGATTAATAGTTTTAAAACTGAGTAGTAAATAATGCGCTCTATGCAGAGCATCTGAGTTTACTTTGTGATGATCATATGGGCCTAACTTATCGACTGACTTGATTTGGCAAAATTGTTTCAAGGCCATTTAAGAGATGAAATTAATACTAAGTATACGGATACAACATTCAGCGTACGAAGAATCTTAAAAAGTAGATAGACATTCGCAAAATAATAGCTTATAGTAATATGTAAGGTATAGTAAGTACTTCGAGAAGTTCGCTTATATATATATAATATGGCTAGTTGAGAGTCAGTGCAAGTGATGTTTTTCTTGACAGTTGGAATATTTTAGAGAAAAGCTCAGTTATATTTGGTGTTACATATTGAGCAAGGGGGAGCCCTAGCATAACACGGAATGAGAGCGCAGGAGGAGTTGATAGGGAAGGCGCTCTAAGTGCTCCAGCGATCCTTCGGCAATACACTAGCGCTCTGCTTTACGTAGAATATCTCACGAAATTTTGCATATATTTGTTATTTTATAGTATATACCTAAACAAAAGGCTGATTTATAAAAAAAGAGCCTTGGAGCGTTTTTTCCTTCATCTCCTGAAACTGTCCTTTATTACTACACCTTTGCGCTCCTCTTCACACCATATCCTACCCCCACCCACGCATGCACGCACGCATGCATGCACATAGATTTGAATTCAGGCAATTGGGATGGAGGATCCACAAATGCTTATACCAGACAGGAAGCGGTGGAACCGAGAATTCGTGGAAATAAAGCAAGATGTGCTTAGTGACATTTCTCTACTGCTGCCATGAGATTGAAAACTAATCAGTGCACTCTTGCGTGGCTGATGCCCCCTGAATGGGGAAGAGCCCTGCCTTATTTTTCCTCCTTTTTATTGTAACTTTAGATAGCGACACTTCCTTCGCTCGCGATATAATAACAAACATATACATATATATTAGGAGCCTCATTCGTGTTAGACACTTCCTGTGCCTTTGTTTTGTCAATTTGGACTCGCCAAAGAAAAAGAAAAAAAAAACGCAAATGAAATACGAAGGTGAAATTTGTCCTATATGTACTACACAAGCGTGTGCTGTATCTATACAAATTCTGGAATAGAAACAAAACTAGAAAAGGCACAGTCAGTGAAATTCCGACAGAATCATTAAACGCTGAGTACTGCCCTCAATATTGCATGAGAAAAAAAAGAAATCGGACTACAGAAATCGCTTAAGTCAGCGCATTGTCTGCAAATTTTCGGTTAATGCCCTGGAATGAAATTCATGCAGGCAGCTTCCACTTTATTCTCAATAGAAGAACTACTAGTTCATCCCGTCATGAGAATTGCGTATGCCTGAATACAGGTAACACAAAGAAAAGACGAATCAACAGTAGTTAACGTCTACGTAATGCTAAGCATTCATGAGGATGGTTGCATGAATGATGTCAATGTTGTGTACCGAACGGTTTGTAATGACAAGATAGAGTATTGAAATCATACAATAAACGATGTCGCACATAGCCAGTGGCAAATCCCCAGTTATTCTTGTGGCAGATGGTTTTAGACTGCACTTTGACCGCGGTCGGCAAATGAAAAGAACGAGATCGATGCAGTGTCGCCTCGATACGCCAAAAGCCCGGCCGCTCGCCCACGGGCCAGAAAGTAGCTGCGCTCGGAGAAAAAAAATGAATGAAAGAGCTGCGCTGCGATTGGCGGCCATATGTACATCGTTAATAAAATTGGGACATTTAGAAGTAAAATCTATGATTCTGATGAGTGAAACGAGAACAAGGTGCGAGCTGGAGCCACCGTTTCGACAAGTCCAGTTGTCTTTTCAAGGCGAAATATACTTTCCTCGCCACAGTATATATATGTGGGGTTCTTCTAAAGGAAAGAGAGGTATAAGGCGTGTGGGGAGGGGAGGGGGGAGAGAGCTGGACGGCAACGTCCGAGGGTGTGTTAGCGCCGAGGCCACACAATTGAAAAGAAAGTTGTGCTATACAATCGAGGTGGAGGGATGCGATGTAGCGTTGTGTGCCAGCCGGTTGGCATGTCATTGTAGGTTCCTTTTTTTGTTGAAGGGGTCTTGATGGCTTCAGTCGCTTCCTGTTAGCCACACTGCGAGACAGGATAGTAGCAGGCATGAGATACGAAGAAATGTTACTGGCGTTATTTACTGAAGAAGCTTTAACCTCTGAAAAGGCGTAGGAGATAGCCCTGTACCGAAAAGCCGGCTGTCCGTCAAATAACGTTACCTCATGCAGAAGGCAAGGAAGTGGTGTTGCATGCCACAGCGATAAGAGGAAAGGGTAGTGATAAAGAACGGAAGCTTCGGAACCTCAAAGACGGTAAGGGAGTCTGGGAAAGATGTGGCAAGGCGCATGCCGCTAGCGTTTGCTTCTATAAGAACGTCCTGTGCCGAAGCTGTTTACAAATCGGCCATTTACAGATGATCCCAGTAAGCGCAGAGAACTAAAGGCTGCGAACGTGGTGGACTGCTCTGATAGCGACTATGAATGAGATGTGTACCGTATTATTAATACAGTTCGTTTTGGACACGAAGTGCAACTAAACGCAGAAGGGCAAGACATCGGCATGCAGATTTATAGCGGAGCTGCTGCAACCCTAATTTCCGATAGTGTTAGGTTGAACACATTTTTTTCAAGTGTGAGGCTTCTCGAGTCACCCTAAGAACATACACCGAGGAACCCGTTCCAGTGAAAGGGCACTGAAACGTTTTGAGTTACAGACGGAAACAAGCCCTTGCGACTGCCAGTTATCAGGGCAAACAGCTACCGCTGCTAATGGAGCCAAGGTGTTTCGAGACCCAGAGTACTGCAGCAGTGTGTTGTCTGTGAATGTAAGCGAAGCTAGGAAAGCAAAAGCGGTGAAACAAAACGTCCCAGGGCTCTTTTCTGTGCAACTCGGAGTGATAAACTACAACCAAGCAAGTACAGTTCTAAATTAGAATTGTATGCCAGTCTTTCGCTAGGCCAGAAACATTCCATATGCGTCGCGAGATAAAGTAGAACGAGAGCTGGAAAAGCTGGAGAAAAGCATTGTCATATGCCGCGTGAATAAAAACAATTTGGCAACACCTGTTCTTGTGAGTCATAAGAAAGATGGGTCGATGAGTGTGTGCGAAGACGACAAAGCAACAATTGAGCCAGTGCCAAAAGCCCACCACTGCCCATAGTCACGACCTGAAGACTTGTATTCTGCAAATAGTGAGTGGAAATATTTGGCGTCTAGGATCAAGAAGGAGTGCGCGGTTCTCAAGCAAATGGCCAGAGACAATTCGGCCCACAGGGAAACAGCCGAAGTAGTCTGGCGCCCGCGTCGACGTCGGCACCATCGTAAGTCTTCAAAGAAGGCGCACGTGCGAAGTGATAGTACCCACTCCACTGCGGCACCACTTAGTCACGTCGGGAAAGGGCCGACCACTTCCACGAAGGAAGTAGATAAGACTCTTTCTTTACAGGAATGGCGTACGCTACCGAGCCGCTCCATTGCTAAGGAACATCAGAAGGTCGCGGTCCCACCGGAGCCTTCTCCGGTCATGGATCATTAACCTAAAACAGATCGTAAAGTCATCTCTGTGCTACGTTCCCACATGGAAGCCATCCGAGCGATTTTAGTGGACACGAGGACAACGTCTGCTCGAAGCGCACTTAAAGTTCTGGACAACTTAAGCCCAGTGCTTGAATCCCTCAACTAGAAAGATGGCTACCCCTACCCATCCTTCCGAAAAGAAGTCAAAGCAGCGTCCATCATTCAGTGGAACACCAGAGGACTAGAACGACGTATTTCATGTTTTCGTCAGTTTGTGTACACCAATGTGTTTCCACTCATCGTCATTTTGTGAACCCAACAAGTCGAAACCAATCAGGCTGTCAGGGTACGAAGCTATCATGTCTTTAACAAATGGTGCATGCAGCAAAATCATCGTTACTGTTCGTCGTGAACTTACCTATGTTTTGCAACCACTTGTGCCACACGACGACAATCAATATATGCGCTTCACAGTTGAAAAGAACACACTCTTATTTACTCTCATAGGCGTGTATATAGCGCCTTCCAGCAATTTCGATACTAAAAGATTAGCGGATATCTTGAGTGTTTGTCCCGCCCCATGGGTCACGATAGGAGATTTGAATGCAAATCACGCAGCATGGGGAAGTACAAGGACAAATGCAAGAAGACGAAGATTACGAAGCATCGCCTACAACTATGGCTTTACTCTCCTGAACGATGGTTGCCCCACCTTTCTTCGAGGAGTGACATACGGCAGCTGCCTCGACCTTGCTTTCGTCTCCAACTCTCTCGCCACTTGTGTGAAGTTGTTTTCAGATATTGAGACACATTGGAATGATAACATTCTGGTTACGGAATACCATTCGGACGATTCAATGAGCCAACTTCAAATCTGATATGGAAGATGGCTGCCGCGAGGGCCTACCCTCTGGGTTAGAGCAAACAAATAAAAATACGATGCAAAACGCCACTCGCATGATGACGATCTCTTCCATCTGAAACGACTTGGACATAGAATTAGACCGACTTCGAGCACTTCGTCGCCAGGTGAAACGTCGATTTTGGTGTACAAAATCAATCCATTACTTAAGGGCAGCAAGGAGGATGCAAAAGAAGATTCAGAATCGTATGGATAGGTTAGCGTCGGAGCGTTGGGTAGCGTTTTGCCAGACACTTGACGAACGCAAGACACTGTCTCCCATTTGAAAAACGGCGCAAGGTCTGCGTTGCCTTCCGGAACAGCGTTTTCCATTCAAGGCGCTCGCGCTTTTCCGAGGGCGGCAAGACATCAATGTCACAGAAGACCTTTTTGCGCGGATCGCAGACCAAGTGACTCCTCCAGATCCTCCAGCCCGAGATGACGTCCCCCCTTCCCGTGACTGCCGCATGGACCTTCCTTTTGCAATGGAGGAGCTCGAGGCGGCACTAGCTCTCTGCAGGCGCTCATCATCTACGGGCCCAGATGGTATATCATACCGAGCCTTGTGCTATCTCGGAGAATCCGCACGGATAGAATTGTTGAGTCTTTAGAACTCCTCATGGCAGGAGGGAAATATTCCTGACGAATGGAAAGTAAGCCGCCTGGTGGCACTCTTGAAGCAGGGAAAATCTTCACTAGAGCTCACCTCTGACTGCCCAATAGCGCTGGCCAGCTGTGTAGGAAAGATATTGGAACGGATGTTCCTTGACGGCCTAGAATGGTACCTTGAACACTACGAGATTTATCCGAATTCCATGGCTGGTTTCCGACGTGACCGCTCTTCCATCAACAATGCAGTTGATCTCGTTTCATATGTCCATCTCGAAGGGTCCCGTAAGCGTTTATCTGCAGCTTTATTCTTAGATATGAAAGGGACATACGATAACGTATTACATGAGGCCATTCTCGACGCTCTTGCAACGTTTGGTCTAGGTGGTCGAGTCTTTTTGTGATTGCAAGTTACCTACCTGCAAGATAATTCTTTGTGTTAGCTGACGATGGCCCAACTACGCGACGCTATACCAGCAGCGGCGTTCCTCAAGGTGGTGCTCTCAGTCTGACGCCATTCAACCTCGCTCTTGTTGGACTTGCTGAATACTTGGCAACTACCATCAAGATTTAAATATAAGCTGACGACATCTATGTCTGGACTTCGGTAGTTACACGTCCTCAGATACGTGCGTGGCTTCAAAGAGCGACAACTTTGACAGTGAGGTACTTGTGTAAACAAGGCCTCAGCATATCACCAGAAAAGTGTGCACTAGTGGCATTTACTCGCAAACCAATGACGCCTTATGTCATCTCAATCAATGGGCAGACCATTTCCTATGTCACACCCCACAAATTTCTTGCCGTAATTATTCACCGAGACCTCTGTCGGAGCCCGCACGTGGTCTACATGAAACGGCGCCTGATAGCAACTTCGCATTTGTTTAAATACTTGACAGGGAAGACGTGGGGGATGTCAGTAGACGCAGTGCTGAAACTCTACAGAACTCTCTTTCTCGGTTTTTTTTAAGATGAAGTCGACCTGTACTGAACAGCACCTGCAAGACAAATATTCCTGGTCTACAGGCAGCACAAGCTCAAGCAGTCAGCGTCTGCCTTGGTTTGCCCAGATGCACGTAAACAAAGGCAACTATTGCGATTACTCGGGACCATCCAATGAAAACTCACATTGCGGTGCAAGATCTGAGAACGAGCATCAGACATTTTGCACGTGCCCCCTATTACCCCCTTGCAACACTACCTTCAGACAGGCACCAAGCATCATTCTCTAAAACTATCGTCCAGTACAACGACAAACTTCCCTCGTGCTTCACCGCTGTATCTAAACCATGAATACCCCCCCCCTGGTGTCTTATCAGCCCCACAGAACAGCTCAGTGTACCAGGAATAGGGAAAAAGTCTGAGCTGTCGTCGCCTGTGCTGAAACAACAGTCTCTGCTTGTTCTGCACGAGAGGTATGCGGACAGTGTACATATCTATACTGATGGTTCCAGGACCATCCAGTGTTCGTCCGGTGCTGTGCTTGTCTCAGCAGGAGCTATTACCATCAGCTTTAGGACTGACCACACAACGACATCGGCATCTGTGGAACTAGCTGCTCTTCGCGCTGCACTTTATTTAGGTAGCCCTACAATGTGTGCTATCAGCTCTGCCTCGCTTGCCATACGAGCAGCTCGTATTCGATATTAGATGCTTACTCCATACATCATATGAGAAAGGACACCACATGACAGTTCATTGTCTTCCAAGTCACTGCGCCGTCATAAGAAATGAAGACGCCAATAATGCCGCTCGGGCAGCTGTTGAAGACACCACTTTCACTGTCCAAACCATACTGGTCATACCATTTTCACTGTCCAACGCAGCCAGCAGACTTTGAGTGCTTGCACAGGAAATCACGTTCTCTCTATGGTGCCCACGAAGCAACCAGACCAGCCGGAGCAATCGTCAATACCACCTGCCCTCTTTGATGCATCTCTGTATAGCAATTGGACTTCGCCGAGGAGAGGCCACTCTGCTTCATCGCTTATCTTACTCATTTCGTATTGCAATGACCGATAACGCTCTCTGCAAAGCCTGTCTTTGCGAGGGGACGCTAAAACACGTTCTGTGCGACTGTCCTGAATATAATGCTCGAAGATTGTCCCTGGCGTCCATGCTAGCGCACCTTGACAATAGACCATTGTCAGTTGTAACCATTTTCACATATCGACGACAGAAGACATCACAGCTGAAGGCGGCGAAGGGACTACTTCGGTTTTTAAGAGAGACGGGCTTGGACAAGCGGCTGTGACAGTGATGTCACCTACCGCGCAAGAGTGACGGACTGTAACTGACGATGTGCATGCTGTGCTATGTACTCTCTCGCTCTGTCCTCACCATCTTTCACCCCCTTCCCGCTCCCCTGTGAAGGGTAGAAAACCGGTTGAGCTAAACTGGTTAACCTCCCTGCCTTTCCTTCACTTTTTCCTTCCTTCCTTCAGCCGAGTATCAGCAGATTCCGCTCACTAAGGCGTCCGGAACATTGACAGCCATTAATACACACTTGGTGCATTCCCAGTTCTAGCGTTCACTTTTTGGTATAGCCAGCGCGCCAGTCATTTTTAAGTTAATAATGGATGGGGTTCTGAAGGGCATATTACACGTGTGATGTCGCATACGTGACATCTTGTTATCAGGAAAAAAAACGTCACTGACACCCAAAAGACGTTGGAACTAGTCCTGGAGCGACTTAATGAGCACATGGCGACTCTCAAAGAGGAAAAGGGTAGAAGTTTTCGGAGCACCGTGATTGATCACGGTCACACTGTGGGCTCACAATACCTATACCACGGAAGAAAAGATAAAGGTTGTCGTAGAAGCGGGAGAACCCACTTGCCAAAGGGAGATAAAGGGCTATCTGGGCATGCGAAACCTTTCGCCAAATTCTAAGCATTATTGCCTGCGTGGCAGAACCTTTTATTGTCTGTTACGCAAGGGTGAAAAGTGGTAGTGGAAAAGTGAGCGAAGCGAAGATTTTGCTTTTATAAAGGGGTTGCTTGCGAAGAGTACTGTGCTCAAATTTACGATGTAGTGAAACCAGTTGATCTGTCGTGGAATGTTTCGTCGTAGAGTTTGCGTGTCATTTTTCATGAGATTGCAGAAGGACAAGAGAGGCGGGTAGTATTTGCGTCTAGAACACTTACATCATTTGAGAAGAACTATGTTCAGTGCGAGCGGGAAGCGTTAGCATTGATATTTGGGTTAAAAAAATTCGCCGCTACCCATATGTAAGAGAGTGCACTCTCTTCATAGATCATCAGCCATTGCTCGGAATATTAGGCCTAAGTAAACCTTTGTCTTCAATTGCTGCAGCTCGAATGTAAAGATGGGCAATTACGTTGGCAGCGTGCAGTTATAAAATAAACTATCGAAAAGGAAGAAACGTTAAACTACCTCATGTTCTATCTCTGCTACCACGCCCTATCTTAGCGGCCGACGACCCTCCCAAGTTTACCTAGCTGTTTGACAGCATGCCACTAGATTCAAATGACAGGAGGGAAACAACCAGACGTGATGCCACGTTGTCTCGCACGACGCAGATAATCCTAAATGGCTGGCCTTCACAGTGCTCCGGGGAATAAAGACGGTTTTATTCAGGTCGTAACGAACCCTCGGTAGAAAAAGAATTCACACCATGGGGATCAATAATTATCATACCGGATAAACTTCGGCAACCAGTCTTGCATAAATTGCACGAGGACCAATCGGGAGCTAGACGCATGATAGCGCTGGAAAGAAGCTTGTCTCGACCTTTCGACGGAGATCTACGCAAGGCTGTGTCGGGTTTGTGGCGCTGTTCAAAACTCTGTTTCCCTGGTTTCGTTCTAACAATGAAATTTTCCAACAAACAATGGCGGCCAGACGTTGTTAGTCCTCGTCGACGCGTTCCTAAAACGGATCGAGGTGTGGTCTCTGTCATCTACTATTGCTAAAATAGTTATTGAAAAGTTATGATGTGCGTTTGCCGCCTATGTTCAGCCAAATATGCTGGCATGTCATAATGGACCGCAGTTGATTTCGGAAGAAGCCACAACATTATTTAGTGGGGAAGGTGTAAGGGATGTCAAGCCGCCGCCATATCATCCATGTTTTAAAGGAGCTGTAGCGCGTTTAATGTAGACAACCAAACGAGCCCTGTTGGAGTAGGTCTTGCATGACGGATTTAGCTAAAAGAAATATATCATCCTGGAGTGTTTGTGCAGCTATCTAATGAGTTATCGGAATACTCTTCACAGTACCACTGGTCAGACCCCCGCAGAGTTGTTTTTGAAAAGACAGCCGCGGGTAAAGCTCTCGTTGCTAAGACCAGATTGTTGCGCTCTCCATGCGGGGGCAGTAATAGCGCATGAAAGTAGAAAACTGTGTATCGTGTTGTATTCCTCGCTTTTTTGCTGTGGAGGACGCTGTGTGGGTGAAAAACTGTGCTAAGTGAGTCTCGTGGTACGATGGTGTCGTGACACAGGTTGGCAGTCACGTTACCTACCTGCTTCAAGAGTCGCAAGCAGTGCGATTTACGCATGCCGACCACATCAGAGCCCGCTGCGGAAGCCCAGATTCCGCAAGCTTTTCACCATTTCAAACTGCTCCTTCAGCCTCCCAAGACACCACTCATCCGAAGGGTGCAATGTCTAGTGGGCCAGTCGCTGTGCCACCTCTCGCCGTTTCACGCATGACAGAATCTGCGATACGTTAGCCTCCGACATCCGAATCGCCTAACGCCCGCAACAGCTGCCCCCGGATCTTTGAACAAGCCAGACGCTGCAGACTGCCGAGCTGCGAACCCTGCGTCGTAGTACGCGTATGTGACGTTCCCCGAGCAGATACTAACCGAGTGACTTTCGGAATTAATATAAGGCATAAGAAGTGTAGCCTGATGTTCCATGTCTCTGCGCATCCAGTGCGCACATTCCTCTTGTGACGAACCACTTGATCCCGTGCCTTATAAGTGCACCGTCAAATAAACGATCACTCCTTTCCTTCTTTGCGTGCTGCCTCTCTGTGTTATTGGCGAATAATTGGAAAAATAATTTGCACAAATTGAGGACTGCGCAGATTTCTTGGAACAGCTGAAATTGGACAAGCCAGTTGATTGAGCGAATCGAATAAAATGGTGACGCAGAAGTTTCGAGACCAGCCATGCAACGTTGCAACGTTTAGCAGCACCTCATCCATTTTCTTTGCAAAGTTTACTCAAAATCTCGTATTCCTTTTTAGTCTGTGTGTGGGGCTGCTTAGAAACATCTTCAAAAGGTAGGATATGTGTAGTTTTTGATGTTGTTTTGCTGCGAAGATGAAACGTCGAATATTTAAACTAGGACCTGCTGTCAAGGACACCATCTGCAGGATCCGAGGCCGAATCTCGGAGTTAGTGCAAAACAGGTGCGTTCCGAAGTGAATGTGATACCGAGGCAACCATTAGGCAGTTTTGTTTTCAAAATATGGCCTTAACAATGCGTGATTAATATCCATTCATGTTAATGGATAATTTTGAGAAGTTCTAGAATATTATTGTACATAAATTCCACTGCAATGCCGGAAAATTGCATAATCCCACAGTCACTGCAATCAGTGGTACATAGTGACGTAGACCACTATTCCCTCATGATCGCCAGGTTTCCCTCAATAGCGGCAAAAGCGGCTCCCTGATTAGAAGTAAACTTTCGTAAACCACCACCACGAATTGGAGCGATTTATCTAAGGGGCGTTTGCATAATTATACGTTAAGTTTAAGAGTTACACAAGCACAAGACGTGTTTTCTGATGCTTTCTCGCAAAATTTTGGTTTGTGCGGTAAAGGCGCAGGTTCTCACTGCAGTTCGCTACATTCTGGCACTGAATGTTTGTGCCCTACTGGTTCCAGTACGCAAGGACGAGCGCTGCTGAATATTAAATGCTTTATGCAATTTCATTGCTTGATACTAGTCTCTTGTCATAAATAACGCTATATCCTGTGATCATAAAATTCAATTTCGTGTCGCAGCTTGGAATGAAGATGCGTGAGCTACCCTGTTTATGGATGCACATATTGACACTAAGGATCACTTTCGTTTTTTGCATTTTCCCTTTTGACTGGGCACAGAAATCAGGAGGTTTAAGGTAATATCTTGTTAAGTACGTGTTCTAGCTTTTGGCGATGACGTCGCCCTATTTGCTGTAGATAGGGAGAGTGGGAGCTCATTATTAAGAATTACCGAAAGGTATTGCGACAAAAGCGGCAGTAAAATCAATAAGCAAAACAGTATTGTTCTCTGGCATGGCCATTGGAATGCCAGGTCCGGTGTTTTTGAAAATATCTAGTGGCTCAAGACACCTAGCAGCTATCTAGGGGTACCTTTGGATACGTACCCTGAGAACGAGTCACTCTGGCTCGAAAAAACGGGTGAAATTCGTGCGATGGACCAAGCATGGGGCTGCCGTGAATTGTAGATTTTTGCACGTGCCACTATTTCTAACGTTTTTCTCGCTGAGAATATTATGTATTTTCTGCAGGCACTGTATTGCAGACGTAAGCACATTGAAAAATTTCCCTGAATCTTTGCCACGTTTATCTGGTATTTTACGTAGGAGCGAACATCAAAGAAAAATTTGGTTCGTCGCGTAAAGAAAGGTTGTCTGTCGGTGTGCCAGTTGGTTCTTAAGCAAGTTGTATCACGCTTCATATTGAGAAGGGACGAAAGAGACCCGTTTCTGTGTGTGTGTGTTTTTTTTTCAAACGATGTTAACCGTTTCTACGCCTGATTTTCTTTTTGTTTAGCCATTTGCCCTCATTACACAATTTCACGGTTCTTGCGCGAAGTTGTGACGGCCTATTGGTTCCTTAGCGCAAGAATTACCCTAGAGTATTCTTTCAATGCATGAAGAGAGCCTGTTATGAAGGATCTTATTGAGAGTGTGTTCCCTGTACCATTGTATTGGTTAATGTTTCAAGGGCTTGGGCAAGACGGACATAAAGGGTTAAAAATAATGTGGATACCGGCAACCGTTAACATAATTTTTTCAAGCTTCACACGGGAACCTTGCCTGTTAAAACGTGGTTAGAGGAAAGAGGGATTTACGTGCCATTGGGAAGCAGATGCTTTCTGGGCAACAATGCTGAAACGATCGAACATGTTTTCATTGATTGTAATAATGCCATATTATTTTCGGATATATTACAGAGAACTTTAAATATAGGTTTTTTTTTTTACCTCCTGAACGCGATTTTGAACAGATGGACGTTATATTTTTACTCAGACTGCACGCAGTCTAGTGTTGTAGGTAATCGTATAGACACTGTGATGTTAAGGGTCGATCTGTATATGAATATTTTGCGTAATAGGTTGTGCAGGTACGTGACGTGTACGAGACTATTGACTGTTACCAAGATGTGGTGTCAATGCTGGACACTTTACAACATATAAAACGAGTGTGATCTGTGATCACAAACTCCTTTGACGCTTGTAGCCAAGCTGGAAATAATGAAAGAGGAATGCTGGCGTGGCGGTAGTCGTAAAGTATCGGGCTTGGGATCTGTAGGACCGACGATCGTATGCTGGTGTAAGCAATTTTACTTCTCATTTTTTTATTGCACTAAAACGCTCTCTTTTGCTTTCTGTATTAAATAAAGTGCATGCAGTGGCCGGGCACCGCGTCTTTGCCGCGCTATAGCTGTTTTTCGAACCAGTACCTAGCGCCTCCTAGTGCGCCGGGCCTGCCCAGCGCCCCAGCATCCAAAGCGCGACACTGGCAGGCCCATAATCCGACGTGGCTCTGGAAAGTGCGTTTTGCAATAGGGTAAATACTACATTGGGCGTTAAGTACACTGTAGCGCGTTGAGGGAGGAGGGGGGTATTTGGCTGCTTTCTATTATTGAAAGAGCGTTGCATCGTAATTTAAGGCATGTTTAGGCACACGCGCGTTCCCTGTATTACTCGGCTATCGAAATGCAGCGTTTCCAGCAGTGCAATATTTAAAGCAGCATTCGCGCGCTCATCCGTAGAGCGCTGTAGCCACTAAACGATGCGTGCGTGTACCCGGCGAAATGAGAGAGCAGAAACGCTTCTGAATTGCCGAGTGAACGACGTCCATGTTAAATGCTCTCGTAAGAAATCTGCTTGAGCATTCCAACCACATTTCAAGCTTTTATTGCAAAACATTAATAACGAGCCACTTCTTGATGGACAGGTTACAGAAATGACGAGGTGATCATCCCGTAGGCTTTGTTAACACTAATTTCAAAATGAAGGCGTGTTTAATATTATTCAAAACAAAAAGAAAGAGAAAAGCCTCATCCGAAATAGCTTGGCGACTTCGCATATTCGCTATTCTAGCTCGCGTGCCATTTAGGAGCGACGAATTCCATCAAGCCTTAGTTCTTTGGGAATTTGCAAAACCAATCGCCGTAAAAGTTGAGGAGAGAGTGAGCGGCTAAGGGGATGTCAAGAGATCTCCATGTTTGACTCGTTGGTTTGAGAGGCGGGTGGAAACTGTTGTCGCTGTTTGAATAATGATGTCAGTATTTATCTAGCGGCTTGCGACGCGAGCAGATCAATAAAAATATTGCCGCCAATATGAATGAGTACCAATGCGTGATGCTAAGAAAAGAGTATGAAATCTTCTTTTGCGCTGGTGACAGGACAGCTTCTAACGTGGGGCTCAATAAACACCGAGTGCCAGACCCTTGCGGCGTGCAAGGCTAGTATACCCGGGAACAGTGTTTACAAAGAGATTGTAAACAGGGGAAAAACGCAACGGACGTGACAGGCTGCCGTCGGCAAGAGGCGGAGCCACTTTCGGCAGCAGAGGTCCATAATTATGCTGTCTCCGGCACCTGACGTCTCTCACAAGAACGCTGCATCACTGCAGATTACAGTCCTGTCATCCCATCAAAGAAATAGAAAAGATCAAGGAATGTGGCCGAGCTCACCGTTTTGCCAAAGCTCGTTGTGACGCTGTTGCCGCAGGCATCGAGGAAGACTTCTTCACGAACGCTGCCCGGGTGGCGTATTCTACGCAGACATGAAGTGATATTATAAAACCGTTGTTTGAAAAGAAATGCGTTGTTAAAATGCCAACAATATGGAGGTACAACATTTTGCTTTTGGGCGGTGGCTGTTCTCCACCAGAGTATCATCCTTATCAAGTAATGTTCAGCTCGAGACACGCCTAACGCATGAAAAATTTTCTTAATTTTGTCGCGGTGTCTATAGCGAAATAGTGTGGTGTAGGGATATAGCGTGCGCAGCACGAATGCTGCTGAACATTCTCGAACGCAGGCGAGCACGAGAGATAAATATGAAATGCACTGTGGAAGTCGTATAAATAGCGGATGAACATGAACCGTGAGTTCGCATTACAAATGTGCTCACCGTTTTTGTTGTGCGTCGTTCCTTTTTCTGTACAAAATTTCGCCAAAAAAATAGTTAAATTAATAAATTGTTACCTCAAAGTTTAGCAGTGTTCGGTCCTTCAGACAGAAATATTTGGCAATATGGTGAAACCGCTATTCGTGCAGCCCGTCGAGACACGAATTCCTGTTCCTTTGACCAGCTTGCGGGTCGCTAAAATTAAACACCAAAATTAAACAACAAATCAAACACCACCTACACGATATGTGTAGTTGCTAAGTAGACAGGACGAATATATATAGTGTATCATATTAACCTGCTAACAAGTTAGCGGGAATCGTTCTTTTTTTTCTCTTTGTTTATTGCCAACAATGTTTTCACTTTTCACGCTTATTGTCGTTGACTGGTCATAGATATCATAGATATCATAGATATTAAAATATCACGCCATGAATGCCGTTTAATGTTCGGTTACACGAGAAAAGATCGATCAAAATCTGGTAGGTGTTGTGCATAGGCCAACAGACACACGATGAATAGGCACAGCATTCGTTTAACGAGGCCACATATCTAGTAAACCGTATGAGCATACCAGTAATTGTTGGTAGGGAAGTCGTACTAAATACAAGATATAGAGCATTGTTTTCCGAATGTTCATGAACCGTGGGATGCTTCCAGTCAAAGAATAACCCACTTTCATGGCTCAACGTGCGCGTCTTCTTATCGCAAAGGTTGACTAAAGAAAATGTGGCAGCATCCATCTCATGACTGTCGACGGTAATGCATTTAGCACTGAATAAATATAGCGACACAAACTATTGCCACCGTAGAAATTAGTTATGTATGAGTTCTGTACTGCAGCGGTACTCCTCTCTCAAATTTCCGTGATGATGATGATAATTTATTGGCATCCCCGCTGAAACGGGGTTGTGACAAATAGTCACCTAGACTGCTTGAGTTAATCAGTAGAATTAATAGATGCTTGAATGAAATGCCAGAATGAATATAGATGCTTTTCATCCTGGCATTTTTGTATGCACATTCTTAATCTTGTTTTTTTCTTCAAAATCTAACCTATACCGCTGCGTATTACCGTAAGAGATCCGGTCATATCGATGTCTTCCCTGCTTTTTTTTTTTTACTAGTACCGTAAAGAGAGAGAGAGAGAAGTTTAATGATATGAAATGCTGAGAGGTCGGCCTGAGGTATATTCCTCTAGCCAGCTACTCGGCATTGGGGGAAGGGGAAAAGGGAAAGAAAGAGGGAAGAGGTGCATGATGGGTGACGATGACGATAGAAGGAAGATGTAGAACATATCGCAAGCAATTTGGCATGCTCAAAGTCTGCAATCCAAGCCCGTTGTTTTTAAAAAGTTCAGTAATGCCTGAATGGCCTTGAAACTCGATGGAGGATCTGGCCAAGGGCCTAAAATAACGTCCTCCGACAACGGTGCGCTGTCGAGACGCGTAAGGTCGTTGTCCAACCTTTCACGCTCTTCCACGTACTTAGGGCAGTCACAAAGCACATGACCTATAGTCTCAGTCACATTGCACACCTCACAGTGTGGAGTCTCGGTGCGTCGCATGAGGTGGACGTATCCGCGCGTAAACGCTACCCCCAGTCTTAGTCTGTGCAGAAGACTGGCACAGCTTCGTTGAATTTTCGGTGGTAGCCTAAAAGTCATGGCAGGGTCCAATCTCTGGAGTCGTCTGTGGCGATTATCCGGATTGTCCCAGTGCTGTGCTGTCAATTTTCGGATGACACTGGAGAGGAGACAGTTGGCGTCCGCTCTTGAAAAAGGGATTGAAAGCAGTGACTCTCGTTCTTCGAGCGCTTTCTTCGCTTCGGCGTCGGCCAGTTCGTTGCCCTGTATACCACAGTGACTGGGAATCCACTGAAATGTGATGTGGTGGCCGTTTTCTTGTGCTAAAGTGTATAGCTCGGCAGTTTGAAGAGCCAACACTCTGTAAGCGCTTTCTTTCAACACCACTCTAAGTAGTTGAAGAGCCGATTTTGCGTCGCTGAAGACTGTCCATATTTGAGGAGGCTGTCGCGAAATATATTGAACGGCCTCTCTGATTGCCACTAGTTCCGCAGATGTTGAAGTCGTCTTGTTATGCAGACGAAACCGTCGAATGACTTGATGCGCAGGCACGACGAAAGCCGCACCAGACGCATACGACGATACCGATCCGTCTGTATACACGCTCACCGAGGAGTCATATTCTTTCGATATATATTCAAGTGTTAAATGTCTGAGGCCGACGGTAGGTATTCGCGATTTTTTAGAAATTCCCGGAATAGATAGACGTACCGGTATTTTGGACATTACCCATGGGGGCATATGTGGAAGGTCAGCCGGGGCAAAGTATGCTGGTATGGCAGATTCTTGCCATTTAACGGCTCTTGAAAAAGTGGAGTCCGGCCGTATATCGGGTAATGTCGATAAGGGATGGCGTCCATGACGACAAAGCAGTCGCAAGAATACTCGAAGAGGTTCGCATCGTAGATAGACAGGTAAAGGGGTGACGCGAGCCTCCTCAATTGTTCCGTGGGTAGAAGTGCAACGTGGAACACCGAGACATGTTTTCAGTATCTGTGCCTGGGCACTTTCCAGCGTGCGTAAACATGACGGGCTCATACCTGATAAAACTGGCAGGCTATACCTAATGTATCCGACGTAGAGAGCCTGGTACAGCCGGAGTAGCGAACGCTCAGATGGACCCCACTTCATACCGGCCAGAAAGCGAAAAACTTGAGCAAGCCCAGTTAATTTTTTCTTTAACATTGCCACATGTTTCGACCATGAAACACCGCGGTCAATGACAACGCCGAGGTACTTGTGGTGGGTGACATATGGGATGGCATTTCCATTGATCATAATTGGATACCAACACATAAGCTTCCGTGTGAACGCTATCGCAGCGCACTTGTCTGGGGCCAGTTGCAGTCCTTGGCACTGCAGGTACTGAGACGTTAAAGAAACAGCACGCTGCAATCTGGCACGAATTTGCGGTCGCGTGACTGCGGATGCCCATATGCATATATCGTCTGCGTATGTACTGATGTGTACTGTATCAGGAACTATTTCCGCAAGGCCAATAAGGGCAACCTTGAAAAGAGTCGGGCTGAGAACTCCTCCTTGAGGCACTCCACGGACCACAGCGTGTCTCGTCGTTTCGCCATCATTCGTGGACATGAAGACAGTACGACCATTTAGGTAATTATCAATCCACATGTAGAGACGGCCGCCGATGCCTAAATTACTGAGGGCATCAAGAATGGCTTCGTGCAGTACATTGTCATAGGCTCCTTTTATGTCTAAGAAAACTGCTCCTACAAGGCGGTGTCGCTTCTTTTCGTGTTCGATCGTGGACACGAGATCAATGACCCCATCTATTGCAGACCGGCCACGTCTAAATCCGGTCATCATTTCAGGATAAAGCTCATTCTTTTCCATGAACCATTCTAATCTAGTGAGCACCATCCGTTCCATCACCTTACCGACACAGCTAGCTAAAGCTACTGGCCGGTAAGATGACATTTCGTAAGGCGATTTTCCTGGCTTTAGGAGGGCGACCAAACGGCTGGTTTTCCACTGCTTCGGGACTGTACTGGATGACCACGTGGCGTTATAGTATGACAGCAGGACTTTCCGACCTTCCATCCCAAGGTGGCACAAAGCAGTATACGAAATACCGTCAGGTCCAGGGGCAGAAGATCGTCTCGACGCAGCAAGTGCAGCTTCCAATTCCGGCATCGTGAAAGGAAGGTCAAGACGATCATCTTTAGGAGGTAGCACGGGTCGATCCAATGTTGGACATGCTGAAGCATCGGTACGGGTGACTCTCTTACAGAAGTCTTCGGCAACCTGCACTTCGGTCAGAGATTGGTGAAGTGCTAGAGCACGGAAAGGATGTTTTTGCTGAGGAGGGGCACGAAGGCTTCGTACTATCTGCCAGATCCTAGAAAGTGGCTTTCGAGGATCTAGAGACGAACAGAAGGTCCTCCACCGTTGTTTTCCCATTTTTTGAAGGTGACGCCGTATTTTTCGTTGAGCTCGTCGACATAAAGCAAGGTCTAATGACGATTGAGTTCTCCTAACCTTCCTTTCCGCTCTCCGACGGATCGCTCGGAGCCGTTCATATTCAATATCAATCGCCGTTCTGGATGTAGGTGCACTGATGAACTTAGTTGTCTTCTGCACTGATGATACAATAATGTCTTCTATATCAGATGGTGAAGTGATGTCTCCACAGTACTCTTCGACAGATGTAGTGAATGTGGACCAATCAGTGCAGCGTACAGCAGATGCAGTTGATTGTACAAACCACTTCATCTGCACATATGTTGGTATATGATCGCTCCCATGCGTTTCTATGTCCAAGCACCAGTTGACTAAGGGCAGGAGGCTCTGAGATACAATAGTGAGGTCTAAGCAACTTCCGTAGGTAGTGCCGCGGATGTAAGTTGGAGATCCATCGTTGATGACAGCCAGACCTTCAGTGTCTATGAAGTCCATCAAGTGCCTACCCCGACAGTTCATTGCGGCACTTCCCCAGTAAGGATGATGAGCGTTGAAGTCTTCAATAACAACATGAGGGCCTGGGGAACTTTGTAATACAGTGGATAGATAAGAGAGTTCAAGTCTTTGTCTAGGAGGTATGTAGGCGCCGATGATCGAAAACACATGTAGTTTATGTTTTAGTGTCACACACACATATTCATTGCTGTCATGTGGAGCGATCGTGTTCCGCACAAACGTCATGTCACTGCGTATACACATTAACACTTTGCTCTTGTGTCGATCTTCACGTGACCAGAGCTTAACGTATCCGGAAAGGCGAAATTCCGACGTGAGATTTGGCTCGCATATCACGATCACTGGGAAGCAGTATTTGAAGACTCGTTGCCTAAAGTCAGACATGCGGCCGCATAAACCTCGAGCATTCCATTGCATTATAACAGAATGATGCATCTTTTGTTCCAATGTCCAGTGTTTTATCGTGAGAGCCATGATTAACACCCTTATTTTAGAGCCGCTAATAGCGGCTCCATAGCATCTAACGCCTTCACGACCGATAGTGCAGTTGGCGTTGCCATTTCGGAGAGTAATATACGCATAGTGTTTACTAGCTGTTTGAGCATGTCTATCACCTTTTCATTTCCAAGCCTTTCATTACCCTCCCGGCACTTGGGGAGAGCCGAAGGAGTATCTCCTCCGGAAGCCCTTAGTGGTAGCGAAGGCCACTCAATAGCCGAAGAGGTTGGACGCACGTAGGATGATGCCTCATTCCTTGACGGGCGCGGTGGTACTGGGGGAGGCGCATCTTGTGTGTCCCGGCCGTGCACTCTCTGTGGCATGTTTTGCATCCAAGTACTCAAAGGAAGTGCCTCTTTCCCTCCGGGCTTGCTCTGGGAGCGGCGACGCCTTTGCCGCAACCGGCGCCTTTTCTTGCGGACGGAATCGGCAGCCTCCTTGTGCGTGGAGTTCTCTCTCACCATTTTTCTCAGAATTTGCCTCTCCTCTGCCATTTTGGGGCAGTCCTTGGATGTCGCTTCATGGGCTCCGGAGCAATTTGCACATTTCATGGCGTCAGTCTCACAGGAGTCTACATGATGCGCACCACCACATCTTCGGCACGACGTAGGATTCTTACACACCGCACTCACGTGGCCCAGTTTGAAGCACTTGTGACACTGTAACGGTCGTGGTACATATGGACGCACTGAGTGCCTCACATAACCTACTTTGACCGATGCTGGCAAAGAGTCTGACTCGAACACCAACTTGATGCACCGGGAGCGGCCGAATCGGTGGATGTCGAGGATTCGCACTGTCGACGATAAAAGAGATCGCAGGTCTTCATCCTTTATGTCAATGTCCACATCTGATATCACACCAGAGCAGGTATCTTTGCCGTACGCTAGGAATGAGCGAACTGGGATGTTACCAACCACTTGAATGCCTTTCAAAGCCTCCAATACTGCCTGAGAGTTAACGTCCACCGTCAGAATGTTCTTCCGAGCATTAATGCGGATCTCTCTCACATGTCCTGAGGCTATTCGATCGAAGTATTTGGTCAGCGATTGTCTGTTCAACGAATTGATATTCGTACCTTCCGTAGTTGGGGTGTAGCCCACGGAGAAGACCCGTTCGTCACATCTGCTTCTATGAGTAGAATCACTGCCTGCTGACGTCCGGCGAAGCTTGCGCTTCAAGTGGCGCGATTGGACTAGCGTGTAATCACTGTCCGATTCCATCTCTGCCGCTGTTGAGCTGTCAGATGAATCGGGAAGCCTATAGTCGGTGATGTCGCGGTTTCCCACGGACAGGGCTACCGCCGCGGGACTCGCCTTGCCATGAGGGCGCGGAGGTCCTCCGTCCTCCATTCCGGAGGATGACGTCTTCGAGGAAGCTCCTGATATGCAGAAGTCGCACAACTTTGAAGAACCACAGAACAAGGTCTACCGTTCCACACTTCTTCGTCGTCGTCTAGTACCGTAAAGGTTTCTGGCTAATCTCTAGTGCTCACTGGTTGATACTTACGCCTGCAAGGTGTGCTTCTGCAAGGTGTACGTTACCTAGGGTTCTCACAGGGTGAATCACTTCGCATTCAATTAGCATGTGCTAAGAGATCTGAGGATTTTACTGCGCCATGCATACACCTCATCTTGTAGCGAATATCTTCTCCGGCATGTTTTTGTCCATAGGCAACCAGCTCGAGCCTCGAATAGCAAGACACTGCACGTTGTGTTATCGTACATATTTTCCCTTCTAACTTCTTTCTTCCCATTCTTGTAAATTTCAGTAGTCTTTTTTTTCCCATTCCTTGCATCCAATTTGCTGTCTCTGTTTCTCACATTCTTTTTGATGAATCCTAGTGCTCTACTTGATCTTTAAATCAATATGTACCTGGTTACCAGCTTTCTTGACAGCTTTTTACAGTCTGCGTCCATGCTTTTTAGCTACAGAAATTCGGGCCCCTTAGCATCGCATATATTTTCATCCATGCTCCTTCAAAGCTAATTTTGCTCTGGCTTCTCGGACTTCAAAAGAGGCGCAACTCGTGGCACCCTGCACCGCCTCGTTTGTCGTTTTACCGTTGGCTCCGCAAGCCACGGGGCTACCAATCCTTGGTAACTTCCAAGCCGCACAGTATAGCATTTGCGAGTGTCATCGACGGCACTATTAGTCCTTTCCAGATTTCACGCACTACTTCATCTTTATTTTTCCCCCTAAACATTTTATGTTCGATTGCTTCTGCATTACGCCTCCTCTTAATTTTGAGAAAATCCTCGTGGTTGATTGGTGGTCTTCCCTTGATTGATGTATACACAAATGTAATTATATTGCTTGTTTATGGGAAGGAGTTACTGCTGAATTGCCATTAGGTAAATCCTGATCTCTTCATTAAAGATTATAACGCCAGATTTCTCTGTACTAAATGTAAGCCATAGCTTTATCGTTGCGTTGCCACACAAATTCGCAAATCTCTCTTAATCTCTTGCACTGTCCACTAGTAGAGCTATGCCACCCGCACACATTACTCTGGAGACCTTCTGTCGGTTGTACCATTTGTCCATTGCACTTGTTTGACAAATCAAATTCTATTTGATTGTTTTCCATTTTCCTTTTATGTCCTTAAAATAAATTGTGAACAACAGTGCATACAGCGGACACCCTTGCTTTAGTCCCCTCTACTTCATTTGATTTCTGGCATTCCTATACAATTTGCACTCGGTCGTCTTGATATACCTTCATCAGAAGCTCCACGAAATCGTCCTGTATGCCTTCGTGCTTCAGAAGAACCCATATGTATTCCCTGTCTACGTTGTTGTAGGCTTCCGTAATGCCTTTAAGTGCTTTCTATGAAGGTCTAATCTGAGGTACTGGATTTCTCTGCACTGAGGACCGACATATAATTTCTACGTAATTTTTCTTCACCTAGTTCAGAAGTTCAAATTTTATGGCTTATGTATAATTCTATGTATCACCACGTTGCTGTATCTGGCATGTACGAGCTCTTCTTATCTTTATCACCTTTGCATTTGTATGTGATGTTCATCTTGCTTTCACGTCATCCAACCGCAATTTTCTTCGTTTTAACCGTTTGCCATATGACATTAGTCAGTTGTGCGTAGGTCTTTGAAACGAGGTTTTGATTAGCTGTACTGTGAGTTCATCGAATACTGCGGCCATGTTATTCAGAATATATTCTTTCTTTTTTTAGGAAACGTTTACTGTTCTAAATTTTCATCTCTGAGGCATGTCTGCTATTGCTGTATCTGCTTGAGTCAGAACTACCCTTTCTTTAGTGCCGAAGGCATCCCTAATAACGTCTCTGATGTACCGCAGCGCATCGTCTTCTTCGAAGATCTTACCGTCTTCATCTCTTATAGCCGTCTGTGAATTTTAAATGCGCAAGCATTTCTATGCTTACTGAACGAGGAAGCCCGACCGCCCTTCAAGTAATATGATTGCTTTCGAGATATGGCCCTCAGCACCGAGCGAATGGACCTCCGTGCTGCCTCTAGCTTGAACGCAAACTAAGCGGCGAGCACACAACGCACACAAAATTATCAGCACTCGGAGCACTCTGTCTCAATCGCAGTAAGCTTCAAGAGGAAGCTTTAGCTTGAGTGCACCTATCTAAATACATGTAAAAGGAGAATTCGTTTTTCTCGGCAACCACTGCACCAAACTTGACGAGGTTTGTTGCATTTAAAAGAACAACTTTAAATCAAGTGACTGTTTGTTTTGAATTTTTGAGCTAGGTCGTCAATCTTTTATTAAAAACTCCAAAAATCGAAAATTTTCAGAAAACAAAACTATCAAGTTTAGAACTCTGTCACTCAACAACGAGAAAGGATAATACAATTCGGTGAATCGCTATCTAATAGTACATCTAAAGCGGACAAAACTGGTATGTTATACATGAATATAAAAAAATTTTGTATTATAGAAATACAGCCTTTGCAGAACCCTTGTAACCAACGTAACGAATTCCCATAAGATGCAAAATGACATATTGAATTTGACCGCTTTAAATGATCTAATGGATGCCGTTTACAGAACCGCGATATGTGTTTTCGATACGGAGGTATGAATTTGTAAACTTCGTGCTTCTATTTTTGTTTTCAAACGGTCGAACATTTGAAAATATTTTTAGCGAAATTCAGGCCCTAAATCGGAATTCCGCTTCCTACAGTCACTAGAATTTAACTTTCTCTCTCAAATGCAACAAAATTCATTAATATTGGTCCAGGGGTTATCTCAGAAAAAAGCTTTTGCGTTTTACGTGCATTTAAATAGGCCGCGTCGAAGTTGAGCCCGAGCTAAAGCTTCCTCTTAAATATAGGGCCTGCGCGGCCGTGCCATACGCACCCGCCGCCGGAGCACAGTTGATTACGGTGGATAATGGTTCGACACGGATAGATAAGACGCTAAAGAGCGATAACAGCTTATAAAGATCGGAACGTCGTCAGCGCATCTGGCGCCGCCACCTGCAGTAGTTTGCTTACGCTGCCCGTCCACAGTAGTTCGTGTCGCCGTAGCACTGTAGTTTGTTCTGATCATATCGCACTTGATAGCATTGATAGTGACAAAGGGTTGCGTGGAGATGACCGAGTGGTACAACGCTTACTCATACTTTCCCGAGCCCCACAGGAGTTTCTGCATAAACTTTTTTTTTAGTTGGAGCTCGGAGTGCTCTTACATCTGTCCAGAATTGATTGGCGCGCCTTTGTCTCGTTTGCAAATGTCATACACCCACGTTCACTCTCTCATTTAATTTTCCCTTGCACGAGCTCACTTGCCACCCTTTTATTTCTGGGTATTTTTTTTCAGTTCCACCTAAGGAGCGCCTCATCGTGTATTGCCAACTTCTTGGATTCTCGATGGACGCTTGACGCCTGCTTACGCTCTCATATAGCTTGCTTTATTTCTTTGTTCCGTCATTTGCGTAGTTTCGTCCTTCCTATCTGAAAATTATGTTTTCATGTCTGTCTTATTTCCTTCCGCCAGTTCCATATATGCCAGGACCGTTGTGGGAAACACTTCCATTTTCTTTTCTATGTTATTTTAGTCTTTATTATTTCCCTTTCATTAGGATTTAGAAGTTCTGCTGCTACAGGATCGTGTTCTGCTCTTGTATCTCTCCAAAGGTTAAGCTCAAACATTTATTATCGCTTCCGAGGACATGTTTTTCATGTTCATCTCTCGTCGTTTTGTCTAGCCGTTCGTGGACCGTTTCTCAGACTGAGGCGTACTCCATACATGACTGTCTGTTTCTCTATTACCACGTTACCTGCCCATGGCACTTATTCACTCAGTGAATTACTATAAGGTTCTGCCCATCGCCCACATCCAACACTAGATGCTAGTCTATAGGCTGGAGGCTGGTTACTAGAGACTGTCCTCTAGAGGCCAGCCTCTCCGCAGTCAGGAGAGGCTGGTTTCTCAATGTAAGCGAGCGCAGAGTCGGTTGAACAGAAAAATTTCGCCGTAATTCTACACAGCCCCAACCTACCGCACAAGCTGAAAAAGATAGGATTACGTGGAGAGGTTGACACAGTATTCTCAGCTCCAAACAAGATGATGATGATGTGTTGTGTTTAGTGGCGCAAGGGCCAGGTTTGGCCAAAGAGCGCCATGACAAGTGTTAATGTTGATGTATTATGGAAGATGTGACTTGGCTGTAAAGTGGCCTAAAAATAGTCGCTGTAAAGTGCGTAAAATCTACGTGCTATAAAATTATGGCAATGATTAATGAAGAAAACTATGACCATTAAAATCCATCGTAGGAGAATGATGCAAAATGGAAAATGTATAAGATAGTAAAATTATTTGGAGCACTGCTGCCTCACCAGAGCCCTTGAAACACAAAGGCCTAGAGGCGCGTGCTATACGAGAGAGCTATCACAGCGGTATCCTCTGAAGAGAGGACCCGCTACGAACATGTGGGGCTAAGAACATGCAAGACAACATCTTTCAGGAAGCCCAGGACTGCACTGGAGTCAAACAGCGGTTCTGGGCCGAGTAACATTACTGGATGAAGGGGGATGTTCTGGCGGTATGCTAAGGGAAAATGTTTCTTTCTTTCAGATTCGGCTGCCCGACACTCCAGAAGGACGTGGAGGACGGTCAGCCTCTCCCCGCATCTACCACAGGTTGGAGGGTCGTTTCCGGTGAGTAAAAAGTTATGTGTGCCAAAAGTGTGTCCTATTCTTAGACGACAGAATAGGACATCTGTCCGGCGTGATTTTGTTACGGAAGGCCAGAATCCTAACTGTGGCTTTATCACGTGGAGCTTATTATTTGTTTCCGCGTCCCATAGGCGTTGCCACTGGTTCCGTAGTTTCCTCCGTGAGAAGGGCTTCAGGTCTGTGACAGGAACTGCAGCGGTGGGATTAGCAGAATATGATGCAACTGACGTGGCCATCTGGTCCGCCAGAACGTTACCTTCGATGCCCCTATGACCTGGCACCCAGCATATGATGACATGCTGATTACCCACATACGCTTTACGCAGAGCAGAATAGAGTTCGTTAATTACCGGATTTTTGTGGTTAGAGAATGCCATCAAGGCCTTCACAACACTAAGGGAATCCGTATATATGACTGCTTTCTGGAGTTTTGATTTCCTGATATGCTTCACAGCCGACAATAGTGCGTAGGCCTCAGCCGTAAAGATACTAGTTTCCGCATGCAGTACATCGGTTTCCGAGAAGGATGGCCCGACGGCTGCGTAGGACACCCCGTCGTGTGACTTCGATGCGTCTGTATAGAACTCCGTGCAGGAGTGTTTGTGTTGGAGTTCCCGGAAATGCATTTGGATTTCAATGTCTGAAGCGTGCTTTGTAACTTGAACGAAAGATGTATCGCATTGTATCAGCTGCCACTCCCAAGGAGGTAGCAGCTTGGCTGGATGCATTAGGCGAAGCTCGAGGAGTGGAACTTGCATTTCTTCACTAAGCTCCCTCACACGCAGCGAGAAAGGCTGTCTTACGGAGGGACGATTGCGAAAGAGTGTAGCGTATGTCATCTCGTTAACGGTATTATAACACGGATGTTGAGGATTAGAGTGGACTTTCAAAAAATATGTTTGGCTGATGTATGTTCTCTGGATATGAAGTGACCACTCATTCGATTCTGCATATAAACTTTGTATGGGACTCGTTCTGAAAGCGCCCGTGGCTAAGCGGATTCCTAGATGGTGGACCGGATCTAGCATCTTTAGCGCGCTCGGGGCGGCAGAATGGTAGATCACGGCACCATAATCTAATCGTGACCGAATCAGGTTCTTATAGAGATTCATTAGGCACGTCCTGTCACTACCCCACGTAGTTTGCGATAGAAGTTTCAAGAGGTTCATTGTTTTCAGACATTTTTCTTTAAGATATTTTATGTGTGGGATGAAAGTGAGTCTATTGTCAAGTATAACACCTAGAAATTTGTGTTCTTTGTTTACAGGTATCTGTTGTCCACACAGTTCTAAGCAAGGATCCGGAACCAGGCCTCTCTTTCTTGTATACAGAACACAAGAACTCTTGTGAGGATTGATTTTAAATCCATTTTTCTCTGCCCACTGTGACACCTTGTTCAAACCATGCTGTACCTGTCTCTCGCAGACTGTGAGGTTGCAGGATTTAAAACCTATTTGTATATCGTCTACGTAGACGGAATAGAAAATAGCTGGTGGTAAAGATGCACGAAGCGTGTTCATCTTTACGACAAAGAGCATGCAGCTAAGTACGCCACCCTGGGGTACCCCAGTTTCCTGTTTAAATGTACGCGACAGTGCAGGACCTATTTTCACTCGAAATGTACGCTTCTCTAGGTAGCTCTCTATAGTATTTAGCATATTGCCGCGGATACCTAGCGCGGAAAGATCGCGCAGGATTCCGTACCGCCAGGCTGTGTCGTACGCTTTTTCCATATCCAGAAATACAGATAAGAAGGATTGCTTGTGCACGAAGGCATCGCGAATGCTCGCTTCGATGCGCACAAGATGGTCGGTTGTAGATCACCCTTCCCGAAAACCACATTGAAATGGGTCAAGCATTTTACTGGACTCTAGGAGATGCACCAGACGGCGATTGATCATTTTTTCAAATACCTTACAAAGGCAACTTGTCAGGGCTATCGGGCGGTAACTTGCCACTGAGGAAGGATCTTTGCCTTGTTTCAAAACCGGGATCACAATGGCTTCTTTCCATGTAGTCGGGAAGTATCCCGCAGCCCAAATCGTGTTGAAAAGTGTGACTAGTGTAACTTGGGTGTCTTTATGTAAGTTTTTGATCATTTCATACATGATTCTGTCAGATCCCGGAGCAGAGCTCTTGCATGCGCTCAAGGCAGCTCTCAACTCGGCAATGCTAAAAGAACAGTTGTATGGTTCATTCTGTTGACATTTTCTCATGAGTGGCTTACATTCTTCTATTTGTTTATATTTGAGAAAGGATTGCGAGTAATGGTTGGCACTTGACACGCTCTCAAAGTGCTCCCCAAGTGAGTCCGCCTGATCTTGTAGGGTATCGCCTTCTGTGTTTACCAAAGGGAGTGCATGTGCTTGTCGCCCTCTTATCCTATTGACCCTGTTCCAGGCTTTCGCCTCATCTCTGAACGAGTTAATGCTCGATAGAAACTTCTACCAACTTTCTCGTCTGGCCTGTCGGCGGGTTCGCCTGCCTTCGGATTTTACTTTTTTAAAGTTGACTAGATTCTCTGCAGTGGGAGAAGCGCGTAGCAACCCCCACGCCCTGTTCTGTTTTTTACGAGCGATCCTACAATCGTCGTTCCACCATGGGACACGTCGTTTGCAGGCCAAGCCTTTTACTTCTGATATGCATTTAAATGCGACATCTATTATGAATGCTGTAAAAAACTCGACTGCAGCGTCAATTCCTAACGAAGACAGGTCAGCCCATGAGATACTAGTTAGAGATCGAAATTTCTCCCAATCAGCTGTCTCAATCTTCCACCTAGGAGCGTATGGTGGATATTCGTTTTCTTTATATGATCTTAGCAGTATAGGGAAGTGGTCGCTACCGTAAGGGTTGTCGGTAACTTCCCATTCAAGTTCAGGCAGTACAGACGGGGAGACTATACTAAGATCTATTGACGAAAAGGATCGGTTTGCAAGAGAGTAATATGTGGGTTCTTTCTTATTGATAAGGCACGCTCCAGAAGAAAAAAGGAACTGTTCAACAAGGCGACCTCGCGCATCTATACGAGAGTCGCCCCATAGGGAGCTGTGCGCATTGAAATCGCCAAGAAGAGCATAAGGTTCTGGCAATTGATCGATCAAGGAGTGAAATTCATGTTTGTTCAGTTGGTAATGCGGGGGTATGTAAAGGGAGCAAATGGTGATGAGTTTGTTTAGTAGGACAACTCGAACCGCCACTGCTTCAAGGGGCGTTTGTAGCTGTAGAGGTTGACACGCAATACTTCTATGAGTAAGAATCGCAACACCGCCCGATGATGCGACGGCATCATCGCGATCTTTTACGAAACGTAACATACGTACGGAGAAAGTTTGTGTGTTTAGATTTTAAGTGTGTTTCCTGTAAACACAGCACTTTTGGATTATGTTTGTGGATGAGTTCTTGCAAATCATCAAGGTTTCTAAGGAGACCTCTGATGTTCCATTGAATGATTTGTGTATCCATGTTTAAGGTAAATTGGTGCTGTGTTTACGGAAACGGAAAGATGCCTTAGATTACAGAGCCCTTTCGAGGCCCTGTAATAGGTGTTTTGTTCTTTTTGAAGCGTTCGAGTGATTCTCGATGCTCCTTAGGCGCCTGGTGCGCCTTGAGGATAGGTGTGGTGTCCATTGCCTCTTGTGAGGCGCCGGACACGTGCTCTTGCGAGCGGGAAGTTTTCAGAGGGAGTCCCGCCTTGGCAGCTCCAAACAAGCTTATCAGCTTTTGTGCAAAAGCAAGACCATATAGTACAATAGAGGACGCGTGCGGAAAGCAGCAAAGGAAAGGCTAGGTTAACTGTACGACCTGTGTTATTTACCGAATCCTATTTGCCTGTGGAATGAGTTATATCGCACAAACCGGCAGATGAATTAATGATAAGCTTAGGCAGCAGTTCAATAAAGTTAACATGCATTTGCCAGATGTCTTCCCGCAATTCACTGTCACAAGTGCGGATACGTACCTCGCTTTGAAGATAAGTTGTTATCGGGAGAAGCTAATGTGAATTAACTCGTTTTGTTATTGAAAGTGCTCGCAATGCAGATTTGGGTGATGCTTGTGCTAGCACATCGTCCCTGTAACCATCAAAAAAGAAGCTGGAATTCCTGCTCATGCGTTAAACATGAGAGTTTTCGCCTATTCTGCAAGTGTGCTATGCTATCATTTGCCCTGTTACCTTGTAAGTAGGCACCCGCTTGTCAAAAAAAAAAGCGAGATAAAGAGTAAGGGTTTAAAAATGACGTCCGTCCAATAAATAAATTGTTATTGGATGTTAGCGCTAGTGTGTGTCTCTATTTCGCTTCTACGTCCTTGTGCTACTTGCGCTACAGCAAAAAGCATAATCTTAGACCAACAAGCCCAAATATCTACGCTAGAGAACCGTTGCAATCAGTATCTCCGTCTAAATCTTCTATGTGCGCATTCATATGTCCCCCAATAGCACCTAGCTCAGTTTCTTTAACTCATTATTATCGCTTCTATTGCATTCAGTACCTGTCCATAGGTGAGCTACTCTAGGCCACGTCTTCTTGCCTTCCCATGTGCCGCTAATCCGTAAATTCTCCTTACATGTCTCTTTTGCTCTTTTGCACTTCGTACCTCATCTAAATAGCATGCCAATGCCTTTCCTTGATTCAGTCATTGTGTTACATCCTTTCAATACAAGATTGCCAATCGAATCCCGGCCACCGCGGCCGCATTTCGATGGGGGCGAAATGCGGCCGTGTACTCAGATTTAGGTGCACGTTAAAGAACCCGGATGTCGAAATTTCCGGAGTCCTCCACTACGGCGTGCCACATAATCAGAAAGTGGTTTTGGCACGTAAAACCCCATAACTTTTTTTCGTAGATGTGTTTAGGTCAAGGCCTACACGCTAATAGCTTCATCCTTCAGCTACGCTTGAATTTCCAGTCATCTTCAAGCGAAGCTTGTATTGCCTCGCTCATGTCGGCATGGGTCTTGCCGTACGAAAAAAGTCAAGCCGCGGGAAAACAAAAATTGCTTACCAGGCTGTGGATTCGAACCACCGACCTCCGGGTTCAGCCATTCAGCCACTGCCCGATTCAGCCACTGTCGGTTCTTCTTTTCTTTATTTCATGGAATTATGAGTAGTGTCATCCTAAAATTGTTGCATTACATTTTAACACACATAAGAAACAGATTCACACATGCCACTGTCGTTTCATCACACGCGCCTTATAGACGGGGTTCTATGTGCATAAAAAATGTGGACGCAGAGCAAGGCGCGAGCCAATCACCGGCGTCCGCTCCCTCCGAAGGAAGGAAAGGGTGTGTTCGCACACCTCGCTCCCGCCATTTGCCACCAGTTCAGACCCAGCAGTCAGATGGAGAGGCCACGTTTGGGTCGTTTTGCCGAAGAGTTGAAGGAACGGCAGCGGCGTTCGGCTAAAGGACAGGCGAGGTTTGATGAACGCTGCCACAAACTTCCTCGAGAAAGGGCTCGTTATCGACCTGCCGACGTCGCCGTGAGGGAGCGCGTAGTCGAGGTGTTACGACAATGAAGAGACGTGCATCCCGAGTTTGCTCGCACCCCACTTCACAGTAGTGGAAGGGTGGTCACATTTTTCAGCTTGCGACCACACTGCATGTACATGTAATGCGTTTCACCGCCTCTCATCCGCCGTGGTTGCTCAGTGGCTATAATGTTGGGCTGCTAGCACGAGGTCAAATCAAATCCCGGCCACGGCGGCCGCATTTCGACGGGGGCGAAATGCGAAAACACCCGTGTACTTAGATTTAGGTGCACGTTAAAGAACCCCAGGTGGTCGAAATCTCCGGAGTCCTCCACTGCGGCGTGCCTCATAATCAGAAAGTGGTTTTGGCAAGTAAAACCACCTAATTTAATTTTTTTACCACTTCTGTGCTTATCCGTCGTGTCTCTTCTTTTAATTTCTTTTGGTCTAATTCTGCCCCTTGTTAGTGCGTCATTACATTACACTTAGCCTACCTTCCTGATGGCCTAGGGTCCACCTTAATGATCTGCTGCTCGTGATAGGAATCGATGTTCAAAGAGTGTAGCTACACTATCGCTAAAGTGGATCCCATCACACACAAAAGCGCCTTCATGGCCTTCTCGGCGCACATCATGGTTGCTCTGAATGGCCGTAAAAATTCATTGCGTTTGCTAGCGTCAGAATTTCTCTGTTTACTGCAACTAAAATCCATTTAATTTTCATACCCCTGCCTTTCAACCTCTACCATCGTTCACACTGCGCTTTGCATTTTGCTTGAAACATTCCCTCGATCGGTAACCCCTATGGCTATTTGCTTCGCAATCCCTGTTCCCCGTTCTAGCAGGGTGCCACTCATTCCGCCCATTATCACTACAAAGTTTCTATCTTCCTTTGTGGCCAATTGAGAAAAAAGTGTAGCAAGATATATAATGAAATGCTAGAATGAAAAACTTCTATAGCATACCTGAATAAATCGAGCAGGCTATTTGACTACTTGTACCGCCCTGTTTCCATGATGATGCCAATAAATAAACATCATCATCACCACATGTGTTGCTTGACTTTCGCTATCAATTGAGTTCTCGGTTTCCCCGGAAACGCGCTTATCTAGAATCGCTCAGCCACAGTTTCCCTCTCTATTATCACCGGTTCTATACTATATCTGTTTAGATCCCAACAAACACGGTTTTCCTCCTCTTCGCGCCCGTAGGCTGCTCCTGAGGCCGCGATGGCCGCTCACCGTGCCTTACGCTCACCCTTCGCTTTGTTTTCGTCTTCCCTCAGTGGTGGGATCCTCTTTACAATCACTCGCATGTCCGCCACTGCTTTCCCGAGTAGCGGTTTCGGCTTCCTTAGCAGTGCTCGCTTCGGAGCCAGCCGCGTTCTTGGTTCTCGCATCAGAGCGTTCGGAACTGATTTGCGGAATGGTGGCCCTCAGCTTCGTTTATACATGGGGTAGCTTATCTTCGACCCACTTTATCCGCTTCTGCTCGTTCTCGAGTTCCTTTTATACCTTCCCAATCCGCTTAGCTAGCTTATGCTTTTATTGCTCTAGATGGTCTACTCGCGACACTTGCACACACATTCTACCGATAAAATCTTCCCCGTTTGCATCGCCCGCTGGCTCAAACTGCGTTTCATCCAATGGGTAGGAAAGCGGGCACTCAAGACAACGCACGCCTCGGTTCTTCCTAGCACCCACCATTATCTTGTACTAACAAGCCGTCGTACAAAAGTAACCCTACTTGAAGGAAAAGAAAATGCGCTTACGCACTGCCACATTATATCTAAGCAAAAAAACTGAGATTTAAGAGCACGAACAATATTACACACACACACACATACACACACACACACATATATATATATATATATATATATATATATATATATATATGAGAGAGAGATTGCTTGTTGAACCTCACACTTCTAACAAACGAATGAGAAGAATCAGGAACAAATCGAATAAAATGCGTATCGCTTTGGTACGCTGCTCCTGTTGCACTGCAAAAGCACTTCCCATGTATATTCTGTTGTGCGTCACTCGAGCGACCCAACCTACTGTAAGAACATTCAGCCCCTTCTGGCGCCTCTGGTGCGAAGTCTGCACGTGGCCTGAGAAGTGCATAGTGCACCAGTGCGTTCGAACTCTTATACGCGGAGTCTCTGTAGCGCTTCTTTCTTGACACGGCGCACCATCTAGCTGCACCATCGAGAAGTCGATGCGTGGCCTTCGCGCCAAGTTCGCGCCGAAAATTCCTTACAGGTGCCTACAAATGCTTAGAGTTGTTACCTCGCTTGCCGCACATCGAGTGTCACATGCTCAATGACCCATGTTAGCGAGAAGTAAATTGAGGAGCGGTACATAGCGAGTGTATTCATGGCACAGCTCGCTGAAGCGTTGGCGTGAAAGCCTTTCAAAGAAAAGCGGAACATACCCAGTGCATTTGCGGCGCAACCTGCTCAGGTGTCGAGTTGCTGTCACTGAAGTGTTCTTGTAACGTGGGTGTGATTCTTCTCAGCATAGATAAATATAAATGACGTATTCCTTCATAGTACAGCGCCATCATCCCCGTAGAACATACCTAATTACTCCAGTGGACGTCAAAGACCATCATTGAAGAGCGGCACAGACCTACGTGCACATACCCAGTGGTCCAAGCTGGTATAGAAAAGGTTTATTGAATACCAGCACAGATTACATGGCACATACCCATGACTCCAAGTCGGCGTGAAGGAGTTTTTGAGAACCGCCGTACATACCAACTAAATCTTTGGTGCAGTGCAGCGGTGGCGCAGAGGTAGAACATTAGAACATCCGCCTCGCATGCAAGAGGACCGTAGTTCGAATCTCGGTGCCACACAATTTTCCACCGGAAAAAAATCCGTGTGTTAACAAAATTGCATGAAACAGGCCTGGAGTGTGGCCTGATCCTGGTGACCAGAACCGGTAACGCACTCCCTCACCAGGGCAGGATTGGCCACCGTGGTGCAGTACTTGGCCACAACCTCCTATATGAACACAACAATCAAACCCCGGTTTTCAGTCCCTACCAGCTGCGAAGCAACTGACCACGGCGGTGGTCAGACCTGCAACGCAGCAGAGGGTGCTAAGAATCCCTGGTTCAGGAGAGGCCGCCATTGGAATCTGAACCTGGCAACGCTTAACGCTAGAACGTTATCTAGTGAGGCGAGTCTAGCAGTGCTCTTGGAGGAATTAGAGGGCAGTACATGGGATATAATAGGGCTCAGTGAAGTTAGGAGGACAAAAGAAGCATATACAGTGCTGAAAAGCGGGCACGTCCTGTGCTACGGGGGTTTAGCGGAGAGACGAGAACTAGGAGTCGGATTCCCGATTAATAAGGATATAGCTGATAACATACAGGAATTCTATAGTTTTAACAAGAGGGTGGCAGGTCTTGTTGTGAAACTTAATAAGAGATACAAATTGAAGGTCGTACATGTCTACGCCCCTACATCCAGTCACGATGACCAGGAAGTCCAAAGCTTCTATGAAGACGTGGAATTGGCGATGATTAAACTCAAACCAAAATACACTATACTCATGGGCGACTTCACTGCCACGGTGGGCAGGAAGCAGGCTGGAGACAAGTCAGTGGGGGAATATGGCATAGGCTCTAGGAATATCAGGGGAGAGTTATTACTAGAGTTTGCAGAAGATAATAATATGCGGATGATGAATACTTTCTTCCGCAAGCGGGATAGCCGAAAGTGGACGTGGAGGAGCCCGAATGGCGAGAGTAGAAATGAAATAGACTTTATACTCTGCGCTAACCCTGGGATCATACAAGATGTGGACGTGCTCAGCAAGGTGCGCTGCAGTGACCATAGTATGGTGAGAACTCGAATTAGCCTAGACTTGAGATGGGAACGGAAGAAACTGGTACATAAGAAGGCGATCAATGAGTTAGTGGTAAGCGGGAAGATAGAGGAATTCCGGATCAAGCTACAGAACATGTAATTGGCTTTAACTCAGGAAGGGGACCTAAGTGTTGGAAATATGAACGACAATTTTATGGGCATCATTAAGGAGTGTCCAATAGAAGTCGGTGGTAACTCCGTTAGACAGGATGCCAGTAAGCTATCGCAGGAGACAAAACATCTGATCAAGAATTGCCAATGTATGAAAGCCTCTAACCCTACAGCTAGAATAGAACTGGTAGAACCTTCAAAGTTAATCAAAAAGCGTAAGACAGCTGATATAAGGAAGTATAATATAGATAGAATTGAACATGCTCTCAGGAACTGAGGAGGTCTAAGAGCAGTGAAGAAGAAACTAGGAATAGGCAAGAATCAGATGTGTGCGTTAAGAGACAACGCCGCCAATGTCATTACTAATATGGATGAGATCGTTCAAGTTGCTGAGTGCTATACAGACTTATACAGTGCCAGTGGCACCCACGACGATAATAGAAGATAGAATAGTCTAGAGGAATTTGAAATCCCACAAGTAACGCCGGAAGAAGTAAAGAAAGCCTTGGGAGCTATGCAAAGGGGGAAGTCAGCTGGGGAGGATCAGGTAAAAGCAGATTTGTTGAAGGATGGTGGGCAGATTGTTCAAGAAAAACGGTCCACCCTGTATACGCAATGCCTCATGACTTCGAGCGTGTCGGAATCTTGGAAGAACGCTAACATAGACCTAATCCATAAGAAAGGGGCGCCAAGGACTTGAAAAATTATAGACCGATCAGCTTACTGTCCGTTGCCTACAAAGTATTTACTAAGGTAATTGGAAATCAGGAACACCTTAGACTTCCGTCAACCAAAGGACCAGGCAGGATTCCGTAAAAGATACTCAACAATAGACCATATTCACACTGTCAATCAGGTGATAGAGAAATGTGCGGAATATAACCAACCCTTATATAGAGCTTTCATTGATTACGAGAAAGCATTTGATTCAGTCGAAACCACAGCAGTCATGGAGGCATTATGGAATCAGGGGGTATACGAGCCATATGTAAAAATACTGAAAGATATCTATAGCGGCTCCACAGCCACCATAGTCCTCGATAAAGAAAGCAGCAAAATTCCAATAGAGAAAGGCGTCAGGCAGGGAGATACGATCTCTCCCTGCCTTTCAAGTCTGTCTTATTTCCTGCTCCCAGTTCCTTAGATGCCAGGACCGTTGTGGGAAGCACTTCCATTTTCTTTTCTATGTTATTTTAGTATTTAGTTTTAGGAGGTATTCAGAGACCGGGAATGGGAAGAATTGGGGATAAGAGTTAATGGAGAATACCTTAGTAACTTGCGATTCGCTGATGATATTGCCTTGATTAGTAACTCAGTGGACCAACTGCAATGCATGCTCACTGACCTGGAGAGGCAAAGCAGAAAGGTGGGTCTAAAAATAATCCGCTGAAAACTAAAGTAATGTTTAAGAGTCTCGGAAGAGAACAGCAGTGTACGATAGGTAGCGAGGCACTGGGAGTGGTAAGGAAATACACCTACAAATCTACTTAGGACAGGTAGTGACTGCGGACCCGGATCATGAGACTGAAATAATCAGAAGAATAAATGGGCTGGGGTGCGTTTGGCAGGCATTCTCAGATCATGAACAGCAGGTTGCCATTATCCCTCAAGAGAAAAGGGTATAACAGCTGTGTCTTACCAGTACTCACGTACGGGGCAAAACCTGGAGGCTTACCAAAAGGGTTCTGCTTAAATTGAGGACGACGCAACGAGCTATGGAAAGAAGAATGATAGGTGTAACGTTGAGGGATAAGAAAAGAGCAGATAGGGTGAGGGAACAAACGCGAGTTAATGACATCTTTGTTGAAATCAAGAAAAAGAAATGGGCATGGGCAGGACATGTAATGAGGAGGGAAGATAACCGATGGTCATTAAGGGTTACGGACTGGATTCCATGGGAAGGGAAGCGTAGCAGGGGGCGGCAGAATATTATGTGGGCGGGTGAGATTAAGAAGTTTGCAGGGACAAGTGGCCACAATTAGTACATGACTGCGGCAGTTGGAGAAGTATGGGAGAGGCCTTTGCCCTGCAGTGGGCGTAACCAGGCTGATGATGATGATGATGTACATACCTGCACCCGCATCTACAGCGATTATGTCGCCGTGAAAGGTTCGCTTGAATAGCGACACACATGTGGACATTGTAACATACTCAGTGACCGAGTTAGTCCGATGGTTGATTTTGAAGTCTTTCCTAAGGACAGCAGCCAATCGCGCCACTCATTCGACCATGCACTAGCCGGGGACCCAGGTAGGCGGAAAAACGGTTACATACATACATACATACATACATACATACATACATACATACATACATACATACATACATACATACATACATACCCTGGCAAGTTCGTTAGGTATCCCTAAATGCTCATGCATTAAAATAATGCAGATATGCTAAGCATTATGATCTAGGTTATGCGATGGTAACTTTCATGAAGGTTGACGTATAATATATGGTATTCCCATCTATTAAAGCTTTCTAGTCTGTTAGGACTTGCAATATTGTCGTCGTTGTAACTCTTTCATGCCTTTTTTTCAGGTTGGTGTGTTGTGACTTTGAGCGTGTGTGATTGATTTCCCTCATTTTGAAGGGGGCGGGGGGGGGGGGTGTGACACCTTTCCCTGTTTGTATTTTCACCTCTCTATCTCCCATTCCTACTTTCCCTGTGGAGGAAAGCAAACCGGATCTTGGTTTTCGGTTAACCTCTGACCCGGACAGTAACAGGCTGTTACTGTCGGTCGGACGAAAACGACCGCGATGAAGTGCCCACAGGCACGCGCAGAAGCCTGGCACCAGTCGTCGCTGCTTGATGCTGTTGTAACCTTGTATATAGTAATAATTTATAAATGTACGTTATCAGCGTAGCATCTTTTTTTCTGAAGTCCCCCAGAGATTATTATTTTGTTTGTAGAAACGCACGACTCTAGAAGCCTACTACATAAAAGTTTGCTTTCAGCAGTCTGATTAGAATTTAGGCATGTGAAATTTTCGTCACGGCAGTGCGGGAGCCTCCGTTAAGAAGGCGCGAGTGGGATTTGCATTACAAGCGCATTCAAGGCGTACTTGCAAACTGTCTTCCATCAGTGTTCTGAACAAATACGCAATTCTTTGAATGGTCTTGTGGATCATGAAATTCCATACAAGTGCTGAGAACATAGTTTTATTTATTTATTTCAATACCCTAAGGGCCCATGAGGGCATTACATAGGGGGGGATTCATCAAAGAAAACTTATAGATATACAACACAGGTTATAAACGGCTGAAGACAGAAATAAACAAGTTAACAAGCCAGGTACAAGTTTTTAAGAGAAAAAATGGCTAGGAACAGGATCTGGAAAAATGCACATGTAGCAAATTCCACAAGACATGGCATGGCATCTAACATTTCACGGAATGATACGGCCGGCACGCACAAAAAAAAATAGAGAAAAGAAAAAATAAAGACGTACATCATTTTACGTTGGAATTTTCTAAGTATGACCAAAGAGCTGTTTGAAATGATGATGTTTCAGTGATAGCCGCAATGCTAGAAGGAAGCGAATTCCACTCATCGATAGCCAGTACCAAAGGTGAGTATTTGAATCGTTCTGTTCGAGCGAAAATGGGTTTAGTCTTCTTCATATGATCTACACGAGCCGATGTGTGCGGCGCCGGAAGAAGATGTGAACTTGCGAATGGTGTGTTATTGTGGTAGAGAGTGTGGAAAAAAAGATAAACGGCTGAATTTTCTGCGCATGGCCAGAGGCGGGAGATGGAGCGTTATTTTCAGTGATGTTACACTTTGATGCCGAGAGTAACGGGAAAGGATGAATCGTGCAGCGTTGTTTTGTATAGATTCCAACATGTTAATATGATAAGTATAATGAGGGTTCCAGATCACTGACGCGTATTCTATCACAGGCCTGATTAGCATGTTGAATGCGTGAAGTTTTGTATCCTGGTTGGCTTGGTGTAGTCGGTGTTTAAGAAGGCCAAGTTTTTTTAAGGCTTTGGTAGTAATCAGTTCAATATGAGTGCTCCAGGATAAATTAGAAGTAAAATTTACACCGAGGTATTTTACCGACACTGCAGTTTCAATGATAGTATTAATAACTGTGTAGGCATTAGGACTTGTGTTAGCAGTGGAAGTAAACTTGAGATGCTTAGTTTTGTCTGCGTTAATAACCATTTGCCACCTGGCGCACCAATGAGTTAGTTCATCAAGGTCAGTCTGGAGAGCAATGATGTCGCAAGGGCTCGATATTGCTCGGTAAATTACGCAGTCGTCTGCAAATAGCCGTATTGTTGATGTTATGTTCGACGTGATGTCATTAATATATATTAAGAAAAGTAGTGGACCCAGCACCGAACCCTGGGGAACTCCTGAAGCAACACCTGTAAGCCTTGATAAGAAGCTCCCTAACTTAACTGACTGAAAGCGGTTTGTTAGAAATGCGTTGATCCACTGCGTAGTACGTTGGTCCAGCTGCAGGTTGCGTATCTTTATCATCAGGCGGTTATGAGGCACGCGATCAAAGGCTTTAGAGAAATCAATAAAGATGGAGTCAATGTAGAAGGAAGAGTCGATTGCTTGATGAAGGTCCGTTATTAACTCAAATAACTGTGTCTGACACAATAAATGTTTGCGGAAGCCATGTTGGTTGTTATGAAGCAAGTTGTTCTGGTTAATATGGGTCATAATGTTAGTGTATAATATATGTTCGAGTACCTTGCAACATATCGATGTTAGTGAAATTGGCCTGTTACTATAAAACAAAATGTCTGTAGAGCTAGATACTGAAAGCTGCGAGTGTGTCTATGCTTTCATTGATATCGTTACGGGGATAACATATATTTACAAATTATTATATATACAAACCTTATCATAAGAAGCCAGCAAACACTGACATCAAGGATAACATAGGGGAAATTACGTGTGCTTAATCGATTAAATAAAGAAACGTTAAACTTATGGATAATTTATTGTTTCTTTATTTCATTTAATAAGACAAGTAATTTACCCTATGTTGTCCTTGTTGTCAATGTTTGTTCGCTTTTTATGATGTGACTAATAAGAATTTAACACGAAATCAGCTATTTGTCTGCTACCGTGCGCTTCGTTTAAAAGGACGTGATCGATCATAATCTGTTTCTGGATTGCGATTATTACACATAACAGTCAAGCGAGAAAATAAAAAAAATGAATTCTATGTGCGCAAAACAATGTAACGACAAGCAAATTTTGTTTAAGAGTTTTACGACCAGTTTCCACCAGTTTACGACCCGTTTCTTAAAGGAGGCCTACATAGGTTCGGTAGAGCCAGTCCCGTGGAATTAGGAGTATGGAAGTGAAGCGCCCGGCTTTTAGTATGATGAGACGGGTTGGGTGTGTCTTGACACTGTGAAGGATTGTCGACAACCACTGGGAAAGATTCGAGATCAATGTTATTTCAGGACTCCGGACATTCAAGGACTCTTGCTTCAGGCTTTATGTTCCGCCTATGCACAGCCAATCAAGGAACTGTAGGAAATGGGCGAGCGTAGGTTTAGAAGACTCCGCAGCGAAAATTAGAGCCGATAGGGCACTCTGAGGTTCCCCCATATTTAGTGCCATTTGCTTTCATGTTTTGGCGGGCGGAGAAGTACGGGAGAAGCCTTTTGGGAACAATAGCATGGACCCTCCAGTTCTTATATCGATGTGTCTAGCTCGCCTCCAAAGTGTAGATGGCAAAATACGAAATGATAAGGAAGAATTACAAACGACCTGCCGAAAAAAGCAACACTCGCAATGAAGGTACATATTCCAGGGGGGTATCCGCAAGGCAGCGTCTACTTTGAGTAGTTAATAATTATGCTTTTAGTGAAGTTCTCGTACGCTGCGTTGAAGACGAAAGCGTTAACTGTCGCGGCCGCAGCCATCGAAACTCGTAGCTAACCTCCAACGTGGAGCCGCTAGAACGCGTAGTCAGAAACTAAAATAACACATTACTAATAAACAACTGCGCACGCAAGTTGTTTTCTATAGGAGTGAGCTACACAAAAGGTAACTTTTAAATTAAAAGACTTTCTTATTAGATTGAAAACGAAGCCGGAGCTATGACGCACCTAATGATGAATTCGACTGATGCGAATAGACGAACAATAAGAACGCCGCGTTCTACTACCGTGAAAAACACACAGTAACACTCTCCATGAACATAGAAGAGCAGATGGGGGAAGTGATTTGGTGGTCAAGGCATTCGAGTATAGACGTGTACGACGCAGGGGCACCAGAGAGATTGTTCGAGTCGTAGCTTTTAGCAATAGCCAAGCACAATGCGTACGTGTGCCGTCTATAGAACAATCACAACAAGAGCTTGACTACCTAAACGAAGCCTTGCACATGCGCACTGGTCATGGACCCACTTGCTTTTTTTTGCGTATTTTTTCACCTCTATATTTATATTTCTATGTAACTGCGTAATAAACCTAGTTGATGTCCAGCGCCCGCCCAGTCCCCTTGTCTCTTTCCGAGTTGAGTGTTTAATAAATCGGTTTTGCAAACATGAATGTAAGCTCTAGGAAACAAGCCCGCCTCCCCGTATTATCAGGTTTCTCTACTCTGTAGCAGCATGAAAACACAAAAGAGCTATAACTGGGGATGGTGCGCACGCGAGTGGATAGTAATGATATAAAAGTACCGCAAATTTTGAAGCCAGAAAAGAACACACGAAGATTTACCGGAAATTTTGGAAAAACTAAAGAATGCCCTAATGTTACCTAATTTACGGAAGTAAAAATGGCAACAGACGTCGATGCACGCATACAGGCGTTTATAGATATTTTGGCAAGAAATAGGAATTTTCTGACAAATAACTTACTTTCCTATCGCTCGGAATTTCTTGGTAGCTTTCGCAATTCTAGTCTGCCGACTGTGAAAACTTTACACGTCTATTTTACTAGAGAGAGAGAGAGAGATGCAATTGAGAGAAAGGCAGGGAGGTTAACCAGAGTTAACACCTCCGGTTCGCTACCCTGCAGTAGGGAAGGGAAAGGGGAAGTAAAGACGGAAAGAAGTCCGTAACAGAAATAAAAGCGTGAGAAAAAAATATGAAGAGGGATGGAATGGGGTCATTATAGTCTTTATAATAGGCCGCTGTCGCGTAAGAAGGTCAATAAAGCCTTGACCGACTTTCGCTGCGATGAGAGTTCATGTCGGCATTCGAAAACTGACTGTTCTGAAATATGCCTGTCGTCAAGGCGTGCCAACGCGGTCGCTAGTGAAAGCCGGTGCGCGCTCTATTGAGCACACTGGCAAAGTACGTGCTCGATAATCTCGTCGCCGCCACAGTGACTGCAAGCTGCACTGTCGTCCATACCGACTCGGAAGGCCAAAGATCTTGTGTAGGCGACACCAAGCCACAGTCGGCAAAGTACTGCTGCTTCGAGTCGAGAGAGTCCAGATGGGGGTCGAAGTCGAAGGGATGGGTCCAGTCGGTGTAGACGTGTATGCTTCAAGCTTGGTGTGTTCCATAAAGTTTTGATGGCTTCATTTGCAAGCACAGGAATTTTCTTTGTAGCGTCTGTTCTTGAGAATGGAATAGAGTCTTGCAAGCCTTCCTCATGTGCAGATCGTGCTGCTGCATCGGCATGTTCATTGCTCATTATGCCACAGTGGCTTAGAATCCCTTGTAACGTGATGTCGTGTCCTTGCTCAACGAGGTGGTGAAGCAGCAGTCTGATTTCTAGAACCAGTTGTTCGTGGGGTCCTCGGCGCAAGGCAGAAACCAAAAAATGAATTGCAGCCTTGGAGTCACTGAACACGCTCCATTTCTCGGGTAGTTCTTCAGAAATTACACGAAGTGCACAACGAATAGCAGCAAGCTCCGCGGCAGTCGATGTAGTCTGATGAGATAGTCGAATCTTTATGGTGGAGGGTTTTGTAGGAAAGATCACCCATCCTGCAGACCCATTCACTGTGGTGGAAGCGTCAGTATATGGATGATGACGCTGGTTGTACGTCTCATACAGCAACAACAGTGAAAGCTGCTTGAGTGCTGGAGACGAGAGTTGGGCTTTTGTTCGTATTCCTGGTACCAGTAGTCGAACCTTTGCTTGAGCCAAGCGCCATGGTGGATAAGGAACTTTCGCTGGAGCTGTATAACCTGATGGAAGGTATGCAAGATAGGACAGGACTGTTTCACAAAAGGAAGCACGTGGTCGATCCTGTGGCAGTGAGGCTAGATGATGCGAGACTGGTGTACGGCCTGTTGAAGATTTATCCAACTTTAGTCTTTTTTTTTTTCAGATGCAGATGTAGCCTGTTTGCCACGTGGTCAATTACATAACCTTCAATGGCAAAGTAGATCAGACATGGGTTCACCTTTGGTCGTACGGACGGTCCTACATTGCGCATTGACATCACACTAGGTGTAAGGAGTGCTGAATTAGTAAGAATAATTACACGTGCCTCAACTTCTGTTGCATTTAGCCAGTTTTGGAATTACGGTACGAAAGAATAAATAGTCTAATGCACCAATAATATTTATTTGCAGCACCTCTTATGCGACCAGCTTCAAACACGCACAAAGTGTAGCGCGGCTTTGGACGTGAAACAGGATACTATTCTTGTCAGCAAAACTGGAGGTGTTGGTCACGTGGAATTAACCCGGGGCGGTGGTGGAAGGCTACGTAATGACAATGCCACCGAAAGTGGCCATATTTCATATTCAAATTGAGCGCTTCTTTCGGAAACGCTGGGGAACACGATTTTCTCCCTTGACTCGTCAAGTGCTGCTGAAATCGGCTTACGGCCGGATGGTCATAGTGTGTGTGTGTTCTTGGCAGCGGCGTCCTGACTATGAGACCTATACCTCCACATCGTCTTTCGGTGACGTCCCTTTTCATGTCCGAAGCCGCGCTGTACTTGGCGCTCGTTTTGATCTAGGCGCATTAAAGCATAATGTAAATTAACATTGAGGTTCTATTGAATGATTACTGGATTGGAAGTTATCGAATAAAGAAATAAAGCAGATGTTTTTGATTAGTGCTCCTCAGAAATGCAAAAATCCGCTTTGAGTAAAGAACAAGTCATCAATGGACAGACTAGACAAGATGCCTGAGAAGCTTTCAACGCATTTTCACTCGATCATTATGAATGAGCTTGTTACCAGAAATGTCCTCCCTATCACCTTTCTTTTTTTTACGTAAAATGCAGTAGCCCTGTCGCTCAATAAGTGAAGCATACAGAGGTTACCCCACTGAGCAACCAACCATGAAGATGGAGCGCACCGTCCCCATCAAAACGTTAGTCCATGGAGAAAATAATATGTCGCCTGAATCTTTATGCCCGCAAAGCGACAGAACGTAAGCTTCGTATAATTTACGGCAATGTTCTCTATTTTGTAAGGGAAAACAGGACCTTTGGTTTTCTTTTCTGCTGTTTTCATGCCCTGATAAAAACGAGAAATAAACATGTTTTTTTCCCTAATTTCACGGCTCATTTTCGAAGCTCTCAAATCTCTCCCCATTTCTACTTGGAAAGTGCGTCAAGTACGTTGAGTAGCCTGGACTGCGGAGTACATACGATGTTATATTAGGCGGGCTCCTATAATAAACTGAACACGCAGTGTGCGTGAAAGTAATATGCAAAAGGTCCCTAGACTGGTAGTTAGTTTTGGGGTAGTGAGACAAGCGTTTGCGTGAAATTAGCAAGACAACAGGCAAAACCAGCACGCGCAAGTTGGACGGAAGGGGCAACGAAGGCTTCGCCTTCATAAATATAAAGGGAGTTCAAAAGTAAGCTTTATGTTTTTCTTAAAATTAGGCACTGGGAGGCACGCGAAGATCACCTGTGCAAATAAGTTATGCGGCCAGGTGGACCCAAAGTGAGATGATATTTATCGCTGTCAGCAGCCCAGTTAACTATATTTGAATAATTCACTTTTTATCAACTGTAGTAAGTGTGTATGCTTGTATTCAAAAGTTAGAGGCAGTCATATTTCTACACAGTATCAGTTGGAAGAATTCTTCTAGCGTGTCTGTGCTCCCAGATAGCCGACTGAAATTTTTATTTGTCGTTCGCATGATCACGCATGCAAGAGATTGAGGATTGGCGCAAAGTTCCTCCCTGATGTGACGTGGCTGTCGCGTGCTTAGTTTAGTCTGACAACGGGCGGAGACATTGGCAAAGGTCATAACTGCACCCCTTCCCCTCTCGGCAGACGACATAAATAATCGAAGAACCCGGAACCGCTGTCGTAACACGCGACCGTTCAGCATGTAAGGATGGCGGCAGCTTCTTTGCCGATATAATGGTGCGAGCGGAAAGCCGGAGGGCAGTGCGGGTGCTTGCAATTGTGACTAAATGGGTGGGCATGGTACTTGCCTTGGCTATGCAAATAAAGTGACTGCTTATTTCCAAGTATTGTATATTTCAATGAAATCAAGAGCAACAACTGCCCGGTACACTGTGCTGTCATATTTTGATTTCGCCAGCCGGGAGGGGAATGGGAACCGTTATTACTTGTGCCTATCCTTCCGCACTGTTGTCAGACTAAACGCTGAACGCAATAGCCGCGTCACACCAGGGAGGAGCTTTGCGCCGATCCTCAGTCTATTGCATGCATAATTATGCGAATGAGAATTAAAAATTCCAGTCCGATATCTCGGAGCACAGGCCCGCTAGGAAAATTCTTCCAACTGATACAGTGTACAAGCATGACTGCCTTTAACTTTTCAATATTAACATACCTACTTACTGCAGCCAACAAAAAGTTTATTATTCAATGTGTGTTAATTGAACTGCTGTCAGCGATAATTATCATCTAAGTTTGTGCCCCCTGGCCACATAACGTATTTACACAAGTGGTATTCGCGTGCCTCCCACTGTCTAAATGGAAAAAAACAATCCGTAAAGCTTTATTTTGAACAACGGTACATATTAGAGATATGCAGGTCCATAAGTGCTTATCCTAACACGAAAACGCTCAAAACCGCAGTACATCACATGCTGGGAGAAGTTGGCCGTTAGTAGGAAAGCGAAGTTAACATTAACCCCTCCCCCCCCCCCCCCAAAAAAAAAAGAAAAGAAAATGTTTCTTGAGAACAGCGGCCTTTGATCATCTGCTTTGTGCAGCGTTCACGTAAAGCAACTGCAACATAAAAGGGAGTGCCCAGGGAAAGCGTTGCAATAACCGAAGGATGAATACGTAACGAACTCGCTCAGGTATTGATCGGAACGCAGCCTTTCTTGGCTACGAAAATCTTCAACTCCTTGACGCCCCTTGACGCCTACCTGACTGTCAGAGTCTCCCCTTGTAGTTGGCATATGAAGGATGCACGTTGGGCAGTACCACGTATGCGCGTGCTGTCTTTATCCGCACCATCATCCATATGCAGAAGGAATCAGCTAATACGTTTCATACATACGTGTCGCCAAGAAGTACAACACAGGATAACTGAGGCTTACCGACGGCCGTCTCATAAAATACGACTGATACTGCTGAAAACGTATCATCTGTTCAAAAGAAACAAAAAAGAACGTGTCATTTAACATTCAAATGCGCCACCCTTCCCTTTCAGCGGTTGTCACAATGGCGCAGGATGACCCGTATGGGCCTGAGCCTCTTGACATTTGCGCAGAAATCGGCTATTAGGCCAACGTATCCTCTTGTTTCCATTCGTTTTATCGGCGGCTGTGAAGAATGGGCCACAAAAGGAAAATGAGCCCTTACGTAGAGAAAAATTTCTGTCATTTTATTTTTTTTTCTACATTGAGATGACGACTTTCCTAAATAAAGTTGTGGACGGTCACTTGTCGATTAGAAATACAAATAGAGAAGTCATCCTTGTAATCAAATTGCTCAGTTGAATGGTGAAGCAGCCGCCACGGAGAATCAATGATGACATTTGAGCACAGCCTGTATACCTTGCAAGTCAATGAAGTTTATATACATGATAAAAGCACTAGCGTTGAGAGTTTGATCACGCACCAAGGCTTTGAACCGCCTGGTGTGTTCAGTCAGCGCCGACCCTGAGTAAGCGAAAATTGATCTCCAGGCTGGAAGCTCTCCTCGTTGGCAGAGAGATGAAGGGCTTAGGAGCACGTAAGTTCTAATATGATCAGTCTCGTAAGCCGGGAGTTTGGAATTAAAATGGGTGTCTGTGTGGATGTTAGTCCTAGCAGAAAGACCCCTCTGTTTCCATTTTATTGGGCGGAAGCGTGCCAATTCAATTTGCAATGTGAAGAAACGGTACTAGAGTAAAACGAAGGTCGTGGAATGGAACAAAGACTAAACAAACGTACATGGAAAATGTCCCTGCTCTTCCAGTATGCTCTACAAGGTATAGCGTGTGCCAGGAGAAATGTATCGGTTGAAATGTTTTTAGATATACGACAAAGCTGCTACCGGTAAATTTATTTATCTTAATTTGTAGGCAGACATAAAGTAGTAACGGCAGTATGAAGTTTTGCAAATGTTTGTACTGTTGGGGTGCATTCTTCTAGCATCTGTTTGCCTTCCTATCACAGTGGAAACAGCGAAACTGGACACCTACGCAACACTAGAAATGCTTTCTGTCTCACACAGAAAAAAAAGACCGTGCTATGACTGCTTCTTTCAATAAGAAGGGGAACTAATATATTCTAAGTGAAGTAGACTGGAGTGACCTAACAAATATAAAGTATCAGATGCCTGTCATGTGACAAGACGTTCTTTACACGAATGGCATGGAATCATATTGCCTTGAATTTCTAGGATATTGACATCTGCAGTCGTTTATCTTTCTTGGGTGACCACATTCCGTCTTAATAAAAAAAAATGGCAACCATTTCCCTCTGTGAAGATGCAATGGCAGCGAAATCTGACGACAGTCAAAGCTCTCAAACGACAAGCAAAGTGCTTTCGCTACCATTCCATCTTCACTGAGTGGAATGGTTGTCATTTTTTTTTTTTTGCATTGCGACTTTGGCATCGTTGCTGGTACGGAGGTGTCCGCGCTCGCAATTGTCGTTTTGGTTCAGCACCGCGGGAATGTTCTCCTTCGGTGGTCGTTTAGCACCGGCACCGTTTATATTCTCGTTGCTATTCCCTCCGGTGCTCCTCGTACGCATGTTGCTCTACGGGTGTACGAACTATACGTGTCCGCGATTGTTCTATTTATTGCTTGCTGCTACCGAACGTTGTGTAATCTGATCGTTTGGGCTACGCGAAGTGTTCAGTACTTTCTGAAAGGCACGCGGAAACCAGTGTTTGTACTGTAACCTTTGACGAGCACGTATAAAAGCTGACGCGGATGACCCGGCGATTAGATTTCGATGATCATTGACTGTGCACGTCGCTATCGCTGTGCTTTGAGCGTCACTGGCTTTTGTGGGCACAGAACCGACTAATAAAAAGTTGGTGTCATGATTCGGAGTTTTTAGAGCGCAGCTCTTCGGCGCCAGTTCCTGGGTTGAGCGTCGCCGTCCCTCGGCGTAACCGCGCGAACGCTCCGGTGCCACTGCTCACGCGTTCGTCGTTGCCTCCTTCCATAGCTGGCTCTGATGCTACTCATCATGCCAGTTTTCCCACACTGCCCCTCCCTGGGCCAAGGCGCTGACCGCACTGGAACACTGCGAGTCGGTGTACTGATTCTGGAGTCGAATTTACTGCCTCGACATATCGCGAAATGAAAACACACATAGAGCTGCGCTCAAATTTCGCACCAGGGACAACCGTGATCGTCGAACATTTTTACAGCGAAAGCTGTTATGGGCTCATTATAACAATTGCTTCAGTTGGCGATGGTGCTCGCCGCACCGTGCTCCGTCGCAGCTATAGCGGGGAATCAGAAAAAAAAAATCCCAGCTCACGCCGTGATCGAACGAGCGACCGCTGCGCGGGAATCAGCTGGGGCGCTATAACGTAAAACTATTCCAAACTTTTCTATTCGGATTCTGCTATCAGCCCTCCACGATTGGTGAAAAACTTTTTTCGACCACCCCCACTTCACCTGTCTGTCACGCGGCGTCACGAAAACCGCGGTACCTCCCCATCTGATATGATGTGTACACACTGATTATGCATGATTTGACAGAAAAAAGAAAAACAGTTATTTCTGATTCGACCCCTTTTCGCCATTAGCCCTCGGCTATTGGTAAAAAATTTTCGGGCTGCACCCACCTCACCTGCCTGTCAGGCGACATCACAAAACCGCAAGAACTCACCTCGTCAAAGTGACGTGTACGCGATAAAGATGCATTAATATGCCGAACAAAACTGAATTTTCTTCGGAATAGCCGCAGGCTGCCCCGCTCCGAAAGGAATAGAAGATGGCTGCCGCCGATCGCTCAGCCACTGGCTACTCGCACCTGCCGGAGATCATGGGTGTATTTGCGTATAATAAAACGTTTTGCGTGGCCGTGTAACGTTTTGAGTACTTTCGGCACGTTTACCCCCTCATTCTGCCAACTCTTCTTTGCTGAGGGTCCGTTTTAGCGTCATTCTTGAGCTTCCGTTGCATGCCGCCGCGATTTTCGACCAACCACCGCAAGCTAAGTAAGGGAACGCCGACCAATCGTAGACGCCGGCACCACCCTCTTCGTCCGGTTATCGACTTTCAGTGCAGTGGCTCGGCCCCATCGAATCCCTCTCCACTTGAGCGTTCTCCTCGCCTCTTGTCAGCCAATTAGATACGACAAGCCACTCAGTGTAGGCAATGTTATTCGTTTTTCAAGCAAACAAAAGTGACCTCCTATGAACGAGGAGAGCGTTTGATTTGTCTGTTCAGACAACCCGGCGGGTGACCGCCCGGTGCTTGCGTTGGCGGTTACGCAAATTTGACGTCAGGAGATCGGAATAGAAATATATTGGAATAGTTTTACGTTATAGCGCCCCTGGTCTTCCACAACGCCACGCCAGTTTTTTTTTCCCCTCCTCTGTTGCGTGGGAGCAGAATCTCCACCAAAACCGGAAGAACAAAGCGCTACAGACATTTAAGATGATTGAAAACACATTAAACAGGGATGCAAGCACGTGCAAGCGTCCAATAAAAGCATTAAATCAGGCGCTGTTTCTTGTGAAGCGTACACACTACGGGAATCTGCTGCCACGCCAGCGCTTCCGACCTGGTAGAGCAAAAATGTCCTACACACGGATTCTAGCGCGCCTTGAGACACGCGATGTGAGATGCGTGGTGGGTAGTGTCGATACGTGGAGACTTTGCATTGCAGTTGCTTCACATGCAGAAGATTCAACGACGCCTCGATCGCGTTCCCCATCACCGGCTCGTTCTACTCCTATGACCCGTCACGATTTTCCTGACGCCTCCAGGGGCAGCTTTCCTAACTCGCGCCGGAGAAACTGAAGGCCTCCAGGGGTGAGGTTGCAAACGGTCTAGCTTTCCAAGAGCCCCCATCACCGATGAACGACGACTCTAAAACTTCGACTACCCCAACCCCACCATATGTAACCGACGCCATCAGCACCGATCTCGTTTGCATTGACGGCCACCAAGTGGCCGCTCTCGTCCGTACTTGTTCGCATTTCTTGATAATAAGTCTAAAGCTGGCCGACAGGCTGAGAAAAGTGAAGACGCCGTGGACCGGGTGCAACATTAGAACTGCCGGTGGCGAGTTGATGCCGATTGGAAAATGCTCAACGAGAATAGTAATCGCCGGTTCAGCCTTCGTCGCCACCCTCATCGTTCTCTTTGAGTACTGGAAGGAGCTTATATTGGGGATGAATATTTTGAGAAAGTGCGGTACAGTGACTAATGACCAGGACTTCGTCGTTACATTTTATACGAGCTCAGTCGACGTCGACCTTGCGTAATACCAGTGACCCCGCTTACGCACCGCCGACGACGACGTGACGCTTCGGCCGCCGAGCTGTTCTTTCGTGATAGTAATCAAGGACAACTTGCACACCGGGACTCTCGTCGCTGAACACATCGGCGCACTGGTACTGAGTCGAAGTGTTTCCATCTCCAGGGCCGTAATTAATGTACTCGACGGACATGCTGAAATCCTACTGACAAATTTTAGCATGGACCGTCTACACATCGTTAAAGGCACGGCTGTTGCTTACTTCGACGACTTTACCCAATACAAGACTGCCTCTTAGTGCAGCACGTGGCACCCACCATGGCACCGTGATGTCAGTCCCATCTTATTGCCCGTCGAACGCAACAGCCTTCTTGAGCTCATCAATGAGTTGAAGAGCTGCTTCTCATCTACGTCCCGAGGTAGCCAGACACCGCTCACTAAGCACCGTATTATCACGCCAGACCAATTCGGCAGAATCCTTGTCGTGTAGCACTGAAACAGCGTGAGGCAATACAAACACAAGTAAAGACGGTGCTTTAGGACGGGGTTATTGGGCCACCTAAGAGCCCTTGGGCCTGTCGTATTGGTGAAAGATGACGGTAGCCTGCGCTTCGGCGTCGACTATCGAAAACTCAACCAGATCTCAAAGAAAGACGTTTATCCGCTACCGCGTATCGATTATTCACTGGATAGGCTACGAAACGCACGGCACTTTTCGTCGATGGACTTGAAACGCGGCTACTGGCAAGTGGAAGTTGATGAGAGAGACCATAAGAAGACCGTTTTGTGACGCCCGAAGATCTTCATGAATTTCAGGAGCCTTCCTTCGGTTTGTGCAACGTTTCAACGACTACTGGATACGGTACTCTCAGGTCTCAAATGGCAAACCTGCCTAATGTACCTCGAAAACGTGTTTGTTTTCTCCACCACGTTCCAGGAACACTTACAGAAATTAAAGACGGTTTTCGAAGCCATATGCTAAGCTGCTCTAACTTTGAAACCTGAAATGTGCCAGTTTGGTATTGAAGAACTTCAATTGCTCGGTCACGTTGTTAGCCGTGAAGACGTCCGACCTGACCCTGATAAAATCTCTGTCGTCGCTAATTTACCAACAACATCCGATAAAAGGGCCGTATGACGTTTTCTGCGCCTTTGCACCTACTACCGACGGTTTATTGCGGAATTTTCGCGTATCGCATGGCCATTAACACATCTCACCGCAGAAGATGTCCCCTTCGTGTAAGTCGAAGACCAGCAACGGGAATTTCACGACCTGCGGCAACGGCTGCAGACGCCTCTCATGCTCGTTCACTTTGATGAAGACCCTCCGACGATTCTTCATACCGATGCCAGTAATGTCGGCTTTGGCGCAGTGCTTGTAAAGCGGCAGGACGGCCCCGAAAAAGGGATCGCTTACGCCAGCAGGGCGCTATCAAGAACGGAGGCTAACTACTCCACTACAGAAAAGGAATGTCTTGCACTGGTATGGGCCGTCTTGAAATTTCGCCCATATTTGTACGGTCGGTGTTTCACCGTTGTGAGTGATCATCATGCACTTTGCTGGCTGACTAATTTAAAGGATCCAGCGAGTCGGCTTGCGCGCTGGAGTCGTCGGCTCCAGGAGTTCGACTTCAGTGTTGTGTACAAATTGGGGAAATTACACACCGACGCTGACTGCTTTCTCGGTATCCTGTTCAGACTGCAGTGCACGACGATGAGGACGCGGCTTTTCTAGGCATGCAAGATACCATGCAGGAAGGAAATAATAGGAGGGAGCATGTCGCAAGGCGATTGAATCTATTGTGGCGGCCCAGCAAGGGATAAAAACGCCAGAGTGCGCGGTAGGTTTTAGTACTCCCGCTTAATTTTTTTTCTATACACTTTCGAAACTACTTGAAGCTCTTCAAATAAACAAAAACTTGGCTACCACTCTGGCACTTTCGCTCAGTGCCGGGCTCAAGTTTCTGTATTCTGGCATCGAATCACGTTGTTGCGCTATACGTGTGAATTCGGCGAGCTGCATCAGACAGCATGTCTCCCGCGTGTTGGAAGCTGCAGCCAAATGTTGCAGGCTTCTCCGAAAGGTGCGCGGTGTTGCTACACTTCTGACTGCTTTTGCGCTAAGTGTGCGCTGTGGTTCGTGTTGCAGTAAATTGCATAGTAATGTCTGTTGTCATTTCAAAAGCTAAGCACGCATATCCTTCACTTATATATGGAGGCTATAAACTGTTTTGTAAGCTGGTCAGTTCTCGTGTGAGGGATAAAGCAAAGTTTAGTTGGAGTTGGAGTGCACCCGCCGTGGTTGCTTAGTGGCTATGGTGTTGGGCTGCTAAGCATGAGATCGCGAGATCGAATCCTGACCTCGGCGACCGCATTTCGACGTGGGGGAGATGCAAAAGCATCCGTACACTTAGATTTAGGTGCACGTTAAAGAATTCCGGGTGGCCCAAATCATTCCGGAGTCCTCCACTGCGGCGTGCCTCATAATGAGGTCGTAGTATTGGCATGTGAAACCCCGTAATCTTTTGTAATAAGATCGTATGTGCCGGATGACCTACCGCTCTTTCGTGTTCGCAGTACGCAGTGTTCGAAGCAGGGTGAGTGCTCTGGAACATAGCGGAGCCCGCATGACCCGGCCTTATATCGGTCTCAAACGCCAAAAGCTCGAACAAGCGCTATTTGCATTTGCTGCTGCTTTTCTTGAGAACAGATAAATTGACAAAGTACCGCATTTCATGAGGGAAGAGCATAGCACGTACGTAGCAAATGAAACTCACCCTTTCTTGCGGCATTCACCGTCATCTGAGGCAATAAGCTCCACCGCGTTTGGCTTGCAAGGATGACACCGCTCCCTTAATGCGATCAATCGCATGCATGCGAGCCCTCATGCGTAAGATGCCACTGATCCAGCGACAATGCGAGTCAATAATGCTAGCATAACACGGCAGAGTACACACGTGCAAGACCTCGGTCAAAAATGTGACGAATACATGTCGCTTATTATTGCTCACAACGCTCTGTTTACTTCGGCCGAAGTATACCTGTAGCGTAAATGCGCTGACGGTGGATTGTGAACGTCTCACAACTCGCCCAAAGTGCGGCACGCAAGCTTTGCAGGAAACAACCGAAGCGAAACAAGCATCTAGAGAAAAATGTGACCAGAGATACAGGCAGAGAAGCTGAGCAGCCACGGAGGCCTCCATCTGAGCAGCTAGAAGCTGGCGGCCGAGCCACACTGGCTGAGCGCCCACTGAATAAAAACTACCGGTAACGAAACCTCCCGGCAAATCTAGAATTTCCTCCGTGACCTCGACGCGACAGGTGATGTGTTGCGCCGCCACTGTGGCTTCACAGAGCTTTGGCTTGCCAAGGCTGGCTGCTTGACGTAATGCTGCCGCCTGCCTTTTTCCATCCCCCATGCTAGATACTGTCGCCGTTTCACGCCAGCAACGCGAGGATGCAAAACTGGTTCCTCTTATCGATTACTTAGAGGGAAGAACCAGTAGCGTGGCGAGATCATGCGCTAGAGGACTGCCTTCATTTTGCTTGCGCCACGACGTTCTCGAGGAGGAGGAGGAGGCATAAACATTTATTATACAACCAGCACTTTATGATGGCCAGGCCTAAGCCCCCCATGAAGGGGCGTCGAGGGCTTGCCTCGCCGCCGCCTCGCGGGCGTGCTGGGTCGCCCAGGTTTATTCGTCGAGGGCGGAGCTTCGCAGAGCCTCATGCAACCTCGACGAGAGAGTCGTGGTTAGTCTGTGTGTACTGTGCTGGGCACTCCCACAGCATATGCGGAAGCGTAGCCGGGTGAATGCCACAGCACCGACAGTTTGGGGTAGTGTAGACGTCTGCAAATATAAGGTGGAGGCGGGCGGGTGAAGGGTACGTGTTTGTTTGTAGCAGACGCAGGGTGGTAGCCTGCGCCCGGCTGAACTTGGGGTGAGGCGGGGGGGAGGTTCGGCGACTGAGTTCAAAGCTCTTAACGAGATCGTTATGAGTTGTCAGATTGTCCCTGGTGTCCAACTCATCTCCAGTGACTCCGGCGCGGTTTACTAGGCCTCGCGCAATGGAGTGGGTGACCTCGTTGAGATTGGGGAGGTGTGGGTGGACAGGGCCCGCATGGGCCGGGATCCATGTCAAGGAGACTATGCTGTCTTTAGAGTGTGGTGCCTGGCAGAGGATGAGAAGAGCTTGGGGAGAAATACGGCCTTTGCTGAAGTTAGTGACGGCTGAGCGAGAATCACACACGATGGTGTGACAGGTGGGATCTAAAGTGGCCAGGGCGATGGTCACTTCTTCAGCCGTCTCGGAAGTGGGGGTTGTGACGCTGGAGGCGTGAAGTAAGACTCCATCGCGTGTGGCGACGGCCACAGATCGTGTGCCATGGGAATATTGGACTGCATCAACAAATGTGACGCCAGGTGCGTGAGCAAGGGCTTTTATGATAGATCCGGCCCGAGCTTGGCGCCGGGCCCTGTTATATTCAGGGTGCATCTTTCTAGGGATAGGGTCTATGTAGATCCAGCTACGGATGTCGGTCGGGATCGGTTGTTTGGGGCCCTGTTGCTGATGGTAGGTAAAGCCAAGCGTGGATAGAATAAAGCGTCCCGTTTCAGTAAAGGTGAGCCATTCAAGCTGAGAGCGTTGTTGGGCTTCAATGAGTTCGGAAAGGTTGTTGTGAACTCCCAGTTGGTGGAAGAGTTTAGTGCTGGTGCAATGCGGGAGGCCAAGTGCCTACTTGTAGACCCCTCGTATGAGGGTGTCGAGCTTGTTTTGCTCAGCCCGGTACCTGTTGAGGTACGCAGCAACGTAGGTAATGTGACATATCACAAAGGATTAGACGTGGCGGAGAAGGCTTTCTTCTTTGAATCCCGCTCGTCTGTTAGAGATACGTTTAAGAAGTCGCAGGGTGCTATGAGATTGGGCACAGATCTTGTTGAGAGCTAACGCGTTGAAGCCGTTGGTAGAGATGGTGAGACCGAGGACCCGGGTACTAGGGACGTGTGGGATAGCACTGCCATCTTGAAGGCGTAGGGTGAAGGCGTCACAGGGTCGGTAATCAGATTGGTGCTTGGGAGGGCGACGTCGCTGAATGGGCTTCTAGAGCAGAAGCTCTAATTTAGCCGGCGAACAGCGCAGTCCGGTCCCTTGGAGATAGGCTTCAACCATGTCAATCGCCGTTTGGAGGGCTGACTCCACTTGACCATCACTGCCTCGGTGCGACCAGATGATGATGTCGTCGGCGTAGATGGTATGGTTGATATTGTCACGTGGTGGTGACGTAGAAGAACACAGTAGCAATACTGTGAACGAGAAAAGTAACTTTTATTGGGCGAACTTGTGCCCACAAAACAGGCTACACTTATAGCACAACGAAAGCGGTGAACACAGTCGGCGATCGTCGGAAATCTGATTAGCGGGTCAAGCGCGTCGGCTTTTATACAGAATCATCGAATGTTCCAGACTAATCGTTAGGACCCGCGTGCCTTCCACAAAGTTCTACAGCATTCGCGTTAGGCGAATAAATCAGATAACACAAGATTGGGCGACAACAGACTGCGGATAGAAGCACCGATAACTTTCCAGACTGGAAACTTCGGATACATGCAAGCGCGTCCCGCGCTGTGCGATAAGATTTGTTAGGCGGCGAAACGTGGTCGCCCGATAAAGATAAGTACACGTGTCAATACCCCCCTCTTAAAAAGCATCGACCCGATGCTGCTAACAAACGAAAGTAACAAAGAAAAGCACTCGTAGCAAAAAAAACAACAAACTAAGGAAGTTCATTAGCGTCCGTAAAATGGTTTAAGGCGCACCACGTGCACCACTTCAGATCGTGCGCGGCGCCGCTGTGAATGCGAAATGCCGTCTGGCACGACCTCATAGTCTAGAGCGCCAATACGTCGGATGACCTTGTAGGGTCCGAAATAGCGTCGCAGCAGCTTCTCACTGAGTCCTCGCCGGCGTATCGGGGTCCATACCCAAACACGGTCGCCGGGCTGGTACTCGACGAAGCGTCGTCGGAGGTTGTAGTGTCGGCTGTCGGTGCGCTGCTGGGTCTTGATCCGCAGGCGGGCGAGCTGTCGGGCTTCTTCGGCGCGCTGGAGATAGCTAGCGACGTCAAGATTTTCCTCGTCAGTGACGTGCGGCAGCATGGCGTCGAGCGTCGTCGTCGGGTTCCTGCCGTAGACCAGCTTGAACGGCGTGATCTGTGTTGTTTCTTGTACCGCCGTGTTGTACGCATAGGTTACGTACGGCAGGACCGCGTCCCACGTCTTGTGTTCGACGTCGACGTACATTGCTAGCATGTCGGCGAGGGTCTTGTTCAGGCGCTCCGTGAGACCATTCGTCTGCGGATGGTAGGCAGTTGTCCTCCTGTGGCTTGTCTGGCTGTACTGCAGAATGGCTTGGGTGAGCTCTGCTGTAAAAGCCGTTCCTCTGTCGGTGATGAGGACTTCTGGGGCACCATGTCGCAGAAGGATGTTTTCGACGAAAAATTTCGCCACTTCGGCTGCGCTGCCTTTTGGTAGAGCTTTAGTTTCAGCAAAGCGGGTGATATAGTCCGTCGCCACGACGATCCACTTATTCCCGGATGTTGACATCGGAAACGGCCCCAACAAATCCATCCCAATCTGCTGGAATGGTCGGCGAGGAGGTTCGATCGGCTGTAGTAATCCTGCTGGCCTTGTCGGTGGTGTCTTGCGTCGTTGACAATCTCGGCATGTCTTGACGTAACGGGCGACGTCGGCGGTCAGACGCGGCCAGTAATACCTTTCCTGTATTCTCGACAGCGTCCGGGAGAATCCGAGGTGCCCAGCGGTTGGATCGTCGTGTAGGGCGTGCAGTATCTCTGGACGCAGCGCTGACGGTACAACAAGAAGGTAGCTGGCGCGGACTGGTGAGAAGTTCTTCTTCACGAGTAGGTTGTTTTGAAGCGTGAACGAAGATAATCCACGCTTAAATGCCCTAGGGACAACGTCGGTGTTCCCTTCCAAATACTCGACGAGGCCTTTTAGCTCCGGGTCCCCTCGTTGTTGTTCGGCGAAGTCTTCCGCGCTTATTATGCCAAGGAAGGCGCCGTCATCCTCGTCATCTTGCGGCGGTGGGTCAATGGGGGCGCGTGATAGGCAATCGGCATCTGAGTGTTTTCGTCCGGACTTGTATGTTACAGTGATGTCGTATTCTTGTAGTCTGAGGCTCCACCGCGCCAGCCGTCCTGAAGGGTCCTTTAAGTTAGCTAGCCAACACAACGCGTGATGGTCGCTGACCACTTTGAATGGCCTGCCGTAGAGGTAAGGGCGAAATTTCGCCGTAGCCCAAACGATGGCGAGGCATTCCTTTTCGGTTGTAGAATAATTGCCTTCCGCTTTTGACAACGACCGGCTAGCGTAAGCTATCACGTGTTCATGTCCATCTTTTCTCTGGACTAGGACGGCACCGAGGCCTAGGCTGCTGGCGTCAGTGTGTATTTCGGTATCGGCGTGCTCGTCGAAGTGCGCAAGTACGGGCGGCGACTGCATGCGTCGTTTGAGTTCTTGAAATGCGTCGGCCTGCGGCGTTTCCCACTTGAACTCGACGTCACATTTAGTTAGCTTTGTCAGCGGCTCAGCGATGCGTGAAAAGTTTTTGACAAAGCGCCTATAGTAGGCACACATGCCAAGGAATCTGCGCACTGCCTTCTTGTCGGTTGGCTGCGGGAACTTTGCGATGGCAGCTGTCTTCTGTGGGTCGGGGCGTACTCCTGATTTGCTGATCACGTGGCCTAGGAACAAAAGTTCATCGTAAGCGAAACGGCACTTTTCCGGCTTCAGAGTGAGCCCTGATGACTTGATGGCTTCTAACACTGTCGCAAGCCGCCTAAGGTGATCGTCGAAATTTCCGGCGAAGACAACGACGTCATCCAGGTAAACAAGGCACGTCTGCCACTTCAGTCCGGCTAACACCGTGTCCATGACGCGCTGAAACGTTGCAGGCGCCGAGCACAGTCCGAATGGCATGACCTTGAACTCGTAGAGGCCGTCTGGCGTGGTGAAGGCAGTCTTTTCGCGATCTCTCTCGTCGACTTCTATATGCCAGTAGCCAGACTTGAGGTCCATCGACGAGAAGTATTTAGCGTTGCAGAGCCGATCCAATGCGTCGTCTATCCGTGGAAGGGGGTACACATCCTTCTTCGTGATCTTGTTCAGTCGACGATAATCGACGCAGAAGCGTAGGGTTCCGTCCTTTTTCTTTACCAGGACTACAGGAGAGGCCCACGGGCTTTTTGACGGCTGGATGATGTCGTCGCGCAGCATTTCGTCGACTTGTTGCCTAATAGCTTCACGTTCTCGCGTCGAAACTCGGTAAGGGCTCTGGCGTAGTGGTCGAGCGCACTCTTCGGTTATTATGCGATGCTTTGCGACTGGTGTTTGTCGAATCCTCGATGACGTCGAAAAGCAGTCTTTGTATCGTCGAAGCAGACTTCTGAGCTGTTGCTGCTTAATCACGGGGAGACTTGGATTTATGTCGAAGTCTGGCTCGGGAACTACGGTCGTCGGGGTAGATGCAACAGAATCCGAGAGGACAAAGGCATCGCTGGTTTCCTGAATTTCCTCGATGTATGCGATCGTCGTGCCCTTGTTGATGTGCTTGAACTCCTGGCTGAAGTTTGTCAGCAACACTTTCGTGTTTCCTCCGTGCAGTCGAGCGATCCCTCTTGCGACGCAAATTTCACGGTCTAGCAGTAGACGTTGGTCACCTTCGATGACGCCTTCTACGTCAGCGGGTGTTTCGGTGCCGACCGAAATAACAATGCTGGAGCGAGGCGGGATGCTCACTTGATGTTCGAGCACACTCAAGGCGTGGTGACTACGAGGGCTCTCCGGCGGTATCGCATGATCTTCCGACAGCGTTATTGACTTCGACTTCAGGTCGATGACTGCGCCGTGTTGGTTGAGGAAGTCCATGCCAAGAATGACGTCTCGTGAACACTGTTGGAGGATAACGAAGGTGACAGGGTAAGTCCGGTCGTGAATGGTAATTCTTGCCGTGCACATTCCTGTCGGCGTAATCAGGTGTCCTCCAGCGGTCCGAATTTGAGGGCCTTCCCATGCAGTCTTAACCTTCTTCAACTGGACGGCGATGTGTCCACTCATGACTGAGTAATCGGCGCCTGTGTCGACTAAGGCGGTGACTGCGTGGCCGTCTAGAAGCACGTCGAGGTCGGTGGTTCTTTGTCTTGCGTTGCAGTTGGGTCTTGGCGTCGGATCACGGCTGCGTCGTGTTGAACTGAAGCTGTTACGTCGCTTCGTGAAGACGTCTTTCGTCGGTGTAGTCTTGGCTTCCTGACTTCCTCGGGACGGCGGTGTGTCGTTATTATGTCGTCGAGATGGTTTCTTCGGCGTCTTCGTCGGCGGCGGAGGATCTTCGTCAGTTCGACGAACAGCAACCGCACCTCCATCGGTTGCTGCTTTTAGTTTTCCGGATATGGGCTCGCTGACCGGCCCCGGGCTGGGCCAGTGTATGGTCGACGCTGCGGCGACAGGTAGCGGCCTGGTGATGGTGAACGCGACGGTCGTCGAGAGCTCCACTGAGTAGCGGCGAGGTAGTCGGCGATATCCCGGGGGCGTTCACCTTGCTGCGGGCGCGGAGCGTTCACGGCGAAACCTCGCAGTCCCATCTCCCGGTATGGGCATCGTCGGTAGACGTGACCCGCTTCTCCGCAGTGGTAGCAGAGCGGGCGGTGGTCAGGAGCGCGCCAAACGTCTGTCTTCCTCGGGTAGCTGCGCTGGCCGACGGGTGGGCGTGCTGGCGGCGGCGGTGGTGGTCGACGGAATTGCGGCGTTACAGGGCCCTGGCGCGGTCGTGGAGGGGGACCCTGACGGCGGGCGACGGCGGCGTAAGTCATCGCTTCTGGCTGGGGCTGCGGTACTTGTGGTTGCACCTCAGCAACACCAAGCGATCGGTGCACCTCTTCTTTCACTATGTCGGCGATCGAGGCCACTTGAGGCTGCGACGATGGCAAGACCTTGCGCAGTTCTTCACGCACAATGGCCCTGATTGTCTCGCACAGATCGTCCGTGGCCAGTGATTGAATTCCGGCGTAGCTTGTCGGCTTGGTGCATCGGTCGAATTGCCGGTTCCGCAATTCCAGTGTCTTCTCGATGCTCGTCGCCTCACGAAGAAACTCGTCGACGGTCTTCGGTGGGCTTCTTACCATTCCGGCGAAAAGTTCCTCCTTTACACCACGCATCAGTAGGCGTACTTTCTTCTCCTCGGACATTTCTGGGTCGGCGTGGCGGAACAGACGGCTCATTTCCTCAGTGAAGATCGCGATCGTCTCATTTGGCAGCTGCGTTCTGGTCTCCAGTAGAGCTTGGGCTCGCTCTTTTCGCACGACGCTTGTAAATGTTTGCAGGAAGCCGCTTCGGAAGAGGTCCCACGTCGTCAAGGTGGCTTCTCGATTCTCGAACCACGTCCTGGCGGCGTCCTCCAATGCGAAATAGACATGTCGTAGCTTGTCGTCGCTTGTCCAGTTGTTAAACGTAGCGACCCTCTCATACGTTTCCAGCCAGCTTTCCGGGTCCTCAAATGTGGAACCGCGGAACGTCGGTGGTTCCCTGGGCTGCTGCAGCACGATGGGGCACGCTGGGGCTGCCATTGGGGTTGCCTTGGCCACAATCTTCTTGGTCTTCTCAGGTAGAAGTCCGTGCTCCGGAGGGAGCTGTTGAAGACGGCGGCTTGCTCGATGGTCCGGGAGTACGTTGGTGTTCTCTTTGCGGTCCGGGCTTGAATTACGGCTTGTCGGGGGCGTCCGGTACATGAACGTAAAGCACCTCCACCAGATGTCACGTGGTGGTGACGTAGAAGAACACAGTAGCAATACTGTGAACGAGAAAAGTAACTTTTATTGGGCGAACTTGTGCCCACAAAACAGGCTACACTTATAGCACAACGAAAGCGGTGAACACAGTCGGCGATCGTCGGAAATCTGATTAGCGGGTCAAGCGCGTCGGCTTTTATACAGAATCATCGAATGTTCCAGACTAATCGTTAGGACCCGCGTGCCTTCCACAAAGTTCTACAGCATTCGCGTTAGGCGAATAAATCAGATAACACAAGGTTGGGCGACAACAGACTGCGGATAGAAGCACCGATAACTTTCCAGACTGGAAACTTCGGATACATGCAAGCGCGTCCCGCGCTGTGCGATAAGATTTGTTAGGCGGCGAAACGTGGTCGCCCGATAAAGATAAGTACACGTGTCAATATTGTCGACTCGTTGTAGTTGCTGGGCAAGGCCAATCATAACTAAGTTAAAGAGCATGGGAGAGATAACTTAACCTTGCGGGGCGCCTTTGCTGCCAAGGGGAAGCTGGTCTGATCGTAAATGCCCGGCCGAGTGCGTGGCCGTGCGATTGGAGAGAAAGTCACGAATTTAATTGTAGGCTCGCTCTCCCAGGTGGAGGTTGCAGACCTGGTCAAGGATAGCTGCATGGAAAATGTTATCAAAGGCATGAATGAGGTCGAGTCCGAGGATGGCTTTCATGTTGCGGGACCGATCGTTTAGCACTTGATGTTTGAGCTGCAACATAGCATCTTGAGTAGAAAGGTGAGGGCGAAATCCAATGATGGTGTGGAGATAGAGAGAGTTATTTTCGAGGTGACTGTTGATGCGTGCTAAGAAGGAGTGTTCCATCACCTTGCCTACGCATGAAGTGAGGGAGATGGGCCTTAGGTTATTGAGGCTAGATGGTTTGCCAGGCTTGGGTATTAGGATAACGTTGGCAGTCTTCCAGGCAGATGAGAGTGCGCCACTGCGCCAGCAATTGTTGGTGTAGTCAGTCAGATGGGACACGGACTCGCCATCGAGATTGTGAAGGGTTTTGTTAGTGACCCCGTCTGGCCCTGGGGCAGAACGACCGTTAAGCTTGCGAAGAGCAGCATGTATTTCAGATACGCTGAAATCGGTGGCTACTGTAGCGTTGGGATGACCGATGTAATTGCTGTCTGGACTGACTTGTCCCCTGAAGATATATCTGGTGCAGAGGTAGTCAAGCACCTGTTGTGGACCTTGTTTAAGGGTCTCCGTATAAAGTACCTTCTGCAGCCGATCCTGTTGGGTGGTGCGGGTGGTGGTATTATCATGCAGGTGTTTGAGGAGTTTCCACGAGGAGGGGCGAGTTACACAGCTCAGTCCATTGTTGCCGGCTGAGGGTTTGACAATGCTCCTCGATGGCTGTGTTGAGTTTGAAGATCTTACTTCTGAGGCGACGGTTTAGGCGCTGCCCCTTCCGTCGAGCTAGGATGGAGGATGAAGCTAGGATGGAAAAAAAAAATTTGCCTAGTGGCAGCCGCTACCGACTCATCATTCCCGCATCTCTTCGTGACGAAGTCCTACATGCCTATCACAATGAGCCAACCGCTGGTCACTTGGGCTATACCCGCGCATTGACAAACATTAGGCTAAATGACTACTGCCCAAGACTTTCAGCGGTCGTTAAACATTACATCCAGACATGCCTGGATTTCCAGCGCTGCAAAGCCCTCCACGGCAAGCCCGCTGGACTGCTGCATTCTGTTCTGATACTGCAAGCGCTATTCGAACAAATTGGCATGGGTTTTGTAGGTCCGTTTCCACTGTCTGCTTCCGGCAATATATGGATAATCGTCCGCCACTTATTACCTTACACGATACGCCAAAACAGGTGCTATCCAACGGGGAACAGCAGCCGAAGCAGCGCGATTTTTCATCGAAGCCGCCGTCCAATGCATGACGCTCCCGTAGTGGTCAGAACAGAGAGAGATACTGCGTTCACGGTTGCGCTTCTGGATACCGTTTTGAGACTACGTGGTACCACTCACCGAAAGACGGCGGCTTATCATACCCAAACCAATGGGCTGACAGAACGTTTGAATAAGACTCTGGCAAACGTGATTAGTATGTACGTCGACTTGGACCCCAAGAATTGGGACGAGATTTTGTCATATGTTATATTTGCCTATAAAACGGCTTGCCAAAAGACAACACGCGTGACACATTTCAACCTTGTTTACGGCCGGGAAACGACAACAATATTGCAAGCAATGTTGTCATACGAGTGCGGTGACGACGAGACTGGTGGCGAGCAGTTTACGCAGAGCGCAGTGGAAGCCAGGTAGCTTGCGCGTTTGCGAATCCAAGAACAACAAGACTGAGTAGCCAGACACTACAATCTTCGGCACAGACCCGTCACATACAACGTCGGTGACCAGGTGTGGGTCTGGACTACTATTCATCATGTTGGCGCTATCTGAAATGTTCGTGCGAAGATACTTCGGGCCGTACACAGTTCAGCGCCGCATCAGCAATGTGAATTATGAAGTTGTCCCCAACAGTCATAACTGCCCCAAACACCGGCGGCATCTGCCCGAGGCTGTGTATGTGCTTCGTATGGAGCCATACTTTTTCTAATGACCTCAACTTTGCACCATTCGTGCAGTGCCTTTGGAGGTTGGTGCATCGGGGCAATGCTTTTTTTTTTTTTGTCAAATGAGGGAAGAATGCCACATCCTATACGGTCGCCGCGGGTATGTGCCAGGCGATGGGAACGACGCTGAAGTAGCGCGCGGGCAGAAAAACAGAGACGACAACGACGTGGCGTTGACTGCTCCGATAAAATGCTTTTATACGTCCTCAGCACTGGCTTTCCCGTCTCCTACTAGGCCGTGACAATATTATTACACGATGTGGCATGCCATGCAGCAGTTGCACTTGGTAGCGATGCAAGGTAGATCGAGAAGCCTTGAGGAAGAAAAAGAAGATTAAGCAGATGAGTAAAGTTCTAGAATGAAAGACATGTATGGCATATCTGATTGAATCAGGCAGGCTAGGTAACTAGGTTAAGTTTGTCACCGCCCCGTTTCAAGAGAGATTTCAATAAATAATCATCATCATCATAATTAACATCATTAACGTCATAGCGTGCCACTTGTCACGCGATGATAGATGAGTGCCGCGTAGCGTGGATGCGTGCTCAATTTGTACTGCAGTTGCATTGGTAGCGGTACAAGGGAGATAGAAGTCTTGAGGAAGAAGAAAAGGATTAAACAGGTGTACACAAAAATGGTGGAATGAAGAAGATTTATAGAATACCTGAATAAATCAAGCAGGCTAGGTGACTGTTTTTCGCCGTCCCGTTTCAAATAGGATGCCCATAAATCATCATCATCATCAACATTAGCTATAATTGCGCCACTTGTCACAACTTGCCATGCGCACCACGTAGCGTAGATATGTGCGAATGTTGCATAGCAGTTGCGTTTTATTCCACCAAGTGTCCCAACAAATACCAGTTGCGTGTAGCAGTTGCATGCTGCATGTAGCTGGACCTGTTAAACTCAAACATGCTAGGTTACTATTTATTTGTCACCGCGTCGGTTGAAAGGCTATGCAAATAAATGATCATCATCATGAGCAGCAGCAGCATTGCATCAAACCACGGGTCAAGGGATGGGACAGGCGCGCCGCGTAGTCTCGGCACCTTCTCGCGAGGTCCGTACCCGCTAGTGCGTGCTGCGAAAATCGAGCTCCTATAGAGGTGCTCCTCCAGCTCACTCTGTGACATTGATTCGAGTGCCGCGCAGGCCTGTGAATTTTATCTGCTGTGTTCTTACCTATCGCTACCATATGACAATTTTCCCATCGAGATGTTCTATACAAAAGCTTCTGGCTTAGTCTATAGTTCATGCTCTATTACCAAGAGCTATATAGGTGCATATGCGAAATAATAAAAAAATCGTACCTTACAAGATTTGTAATCTTCTTATGCCAAAAAAGCAAAACAGCGATATAACCGGCATGTAATTTTTCTCTTATAGGTGCCACAAGTTACAGAGAAGCTTAAAATACTTCTTCGTCATTCTGCAGTTAAATTGCGGGGATCTATCACGCTAACCTATTTCCGTACTTTGGTTCAGTATCGTAAGAATGCAATTATTTCAGGTTTTCTGAATACTACAATGACCTTATCTGAAGATTTCTTGCAGAAGTTTGCAGATACCGCAGCCGTGGAACTATAACACATGCAGCTCGAGTGCCCAATAAACCTGACAACCTTGAGAGACGTTGAATCATCAACAGTGGCCGAAAGAGCAAAGCGTTGCAGTTTACCGTTTCTAGAAGAAGACTTGTCTTTGCACGGGGTGTGAATTAGGGTGTGAAAGAGAGGAGAGAGACGCAAAAGAAAAGGTTTAAGTTAAAAGAAAATTGGGCACTGAGGTTTCAGACTCATGCACAACAGTGTGGAATGGTAGAGTCCTTCAGTTTATGCACATTCCTACAATGAGGTGACAGAATTCACGACGTCAAAGGCGTATGACGGCGACACAGTCAAATGACAAAGGTCTCTGAGAAGTTAATGGATGCAATGTTCATAGAACGCACGGTTGTCGGCATACGCTCGACACTCAAATAGGATATGTTCCACAGTTTCAATTTAGCTAGAGTTGTTGCAGTGTGGACTTGTCACTTGACCGAAATGGTACCGTAAACAGTTGCCATAGGCAGCGTTCAGGCGAAGACGAAGATGTATAGCTTCAAAATGGCGAGGAATGCTGGACGGGAGTCTGGATCTGAGATTTAGGTCGATTGAATAAAGGGAAAGCTAATGTTGGGTTGGCCAGCTCCAGAGCCGACCTTTTTCTTAAGAAGCAAATGTTTTAGCTAGTTGGAAAGCATCGGATTCACTGAAATCAATGCGCTTTTAGTTTTGGTGTTGAAGACCTTTGCGTGCCGCTTCATCTGCTTTTTCGTTGGCCAGAATACCACAATGAGCCGGTATCTAATGAAACGTGATGCAGTGACCTAATGCAATGGCCAAGTGATGTAAGTACGTAATGTCGAAAGCAACAGGCTGATGAGTGTTTGTTTTTTAACAGACTGCACAATGTTTGTAGTGCTCCTTTAGGGTCAGTGAGAATCGCCCATTGGTCAGCCGCTCAGCGCAGTATACAGAGGACAGCTTCTTTGAGGCCGTGAAACTCTGCTGTCGTTGCGGATGTCCTCGCTGCAGCCGATAAGAAAGCATTTGTCTTGTTGAGGGCACATAAAGGCCACAGGAGCAAGTATCTCGAGTGTTTGACGCATCAGTGTAGATTTGGGTGGGCTGAGTATATTTCTCGGCTAAGTACAGGAGAGTAGCGTGCAGCAGCGCTGCCTGTGGCATGCGACTCTCTGTTCCATTTACACCGATTACAAAGTGGTTTTTATCTAGAGGCAAATGTGTCCAGGAAGGAAAGGTCGGAGGCAGCAATTTTTGTGGCTGAATAATCGGAGGAAGGTGTAGGATTTGCACAGATTGGCTAAAGACAGCCTTATTGTGGGTTACGTGGACGTAGTACATGAAATGCTCCCTCCCTTAGAGCACATGCCTAACATGGGTACGCATTCTTTCTTGGGAAGCGATGACATCTGATTCCGCTACTGTCCCCGAGGCTGAAGAGCCCTTCGGGAGGCCGAGGCAAATCCGCAGGCAGTTGTTCCGTGCGGCTTCCGTGAGTCCTCCTGTTTGCTGGTGGTATTCTCTGAATACCACCAGCAATAGCGCAATGTGCCTTCAATATAGGGTTTTTGAAGTAGTACCATTGAGCGGCAGTAGAAGCCCCATCGTGTTACCACCGTGAATTTGAAAGCTTGCGATGCTGCAGCAATCCTCGCCCGTAGTTTTTTTTTTTTACCTGATGTGACCGAGAGAGATTTCTGTCTATCGCAATTCCAAGAAATTGCCGAGACCGTGGATATGGCAGCGCTCGACCACCGAGTAGGAGCGGATATTTCGTCATTTTCTTTCTTGTGAAAGCCATGGCGGTGTTTTTTCTAGGTGAAAACTTCGGGGAGCCAAATACTTGGAGAGATTCAGTAATGCTTTATTAAATCGTTGTTGGGGGATACATCGCGAAGTTGATGCGCCCCAGATGCAGCTATCTTCGGCATAGATTGTGATGTGTACTCCTCGCGGCAGGTTCCTTGTTATGTGTATCAGGGTGAATTGAACAGGAACGGACTGAGCACAGCACTCTGTGCTACGCCATTGTCCACTGCGGAAGATTGTGTAGGACCATTCGGAGTACTCATAAATATTTTTCGCTTTGTTAAATAGTTTTCTATCTACTTGTATAGATTTCCTCCGAGGCCAAGACTGGCTGGCCAAAGCTGCGAAAATGGCGTGGTGAAAAAGGGTCAAAAGCTGCCTTGATGTGAAGGAAAACGGCTGTCGCGATGCGCCCAGCGTGAATATTCTCTTAGAGTGAAGAGACGAGGGTGATGACAGCAGACCTGCTTTGGCGGAAGCCATTCATTTCTTGGGGAAACCTGTTGTGGCTTTTAAGGAATCATGTAGTACATTTGTAGATCATCCACTCCTTAACCTTGCCTACACAATTTAGTAGGGCGATGCACCAGAAAGACGCGTAGCTTGTTGGCTGCTTAAAAGGCTCCTTAATTGGCACAATTTTCAACAGCTTCCATTCTCTGGGGACATCACCAGACATCCGCGAAGATTTATGATATTCCAGGAGTCGTAGACGGCACGTGCGCGGCAGCTTTGCGATAGCTTCATAGCTTATTTCGTCATGGCCCGGAGATGTGCGCCTGTTTGATTCGGCGATAGCGGTGGTGAGCTCTTCAAATATGAAAGGCAGATCCAACGCTAACACTGCCGCCTCTGGGATGACAGAATTACTATCTCTGGATAAAATCGAAGGCATTGAACCCGTTGATAGTAGACTGCAGCATTCAGCAGAGATTTCTTTGAGGGAATTTCGTTCATGCAGAGAGAGTGCAACAAAGGGGGGAAGCTGTTTGGGCGGTGCGTGCGTACGTCTAAGAATCCGTCAAATTTTGGTTACAAATTGACGCACATCCAAAGTGGAACAGAAGTCTAGCCATCTTTGCTGACTACGTTTATCAAGGTGTCACCGGAGATGACGTTGTGTCCGTCGGCGGGCACGGAGGTCATCAAGGCATTTCGTGCGTAAAACTATCCTTTCAGCTCGCCACGAATGGCACACAGCCTTTCAAATTCCTCGTCGTTTGGCGGTAAACTGTCTTCTTTAGTTGAAATTCGTAGGTCGCTGTGCAATGAAGGCTGACAACTCTGAAAGATTTTGAAGAATTGTCGCTCCTAACACCCGCTCGTCACCTATGTTCTTGTATTTATTACTAGCATTATTATCTCTGTCCGTGCAAGTCATTAGTGTCCCTTGAATATTGCACGTGTTTCTGGAATCTTAGCAAAACTAAATAGTATCTGCTGTCAGGTTAGTTTGTGCAGGAAAGAGCCCATCATTACAATCCCAATCGCGAGTGAAAAAACTTCATAGGTTAAGTTGTAATACCAGCCAGCTGGTTCGATGACATTCCGGCATAGCAACTGTGGAGAGGGTTCCTTATCCTCGTTTGCATTTATTTGTCGCTCTTTGCTTGGGAGCGAAAGGGCTGAGCTCAACGACACTTTGTGTTACTTAGAGTGCCCTTTTTCTTTTGTTTCCTCCATTTCTTTTACTTACTTGTTTATTCAACTCTTTTTGCACGAGCACCATTTTATGCCGCCTCTTTTATTCTCTCTTGCAGAGAGCCGATAGCTCACTGCCCGCCAGCGGAGCAGCTAATCCCCTCCCCTCGTCCTCTTGGCCCCATCCACGAAAAAAGGGAAGCTACAGTGGCACGTCTATCACCTGAATCTCATTCTTCCTCACATTGACCTCACATTTCTCCACCAATTTTGAATAGCACACCTTTCTTTTCAATTCTACATCCTTGCCGCTAACACAACCTCGGTCATTGCCTAGCTGCTAACAGAGGACAGAACGCGGACGGGCATCTTCAAGATCTGTTCGCTGCTCCTGATTGGTCGAAGCCTGTAGATTCTCCAGTGCTGCACGGCACTGCTGAAACAGAGTATAAAAGGCGGTTTTGTGAAACCTCAAAGGCACATTCCCGAATTCGCACTTAAGAGTTAATCAGTTACAGAAGGAATTTTGGTGATATCTCTCCCTATTCATGGTGGCTTTCGATGACCCTCCTTCAAGCGAGAAGATATGAATAATTGTTTGCTTGTGAAGGCACAGATAGGTAATGCTGAAAATGGTAGCAAATTTGGTGAATTATTATTGAGTCATTTTATTAAAGACACCAAAAGCTAGGCACAAGTGGAACTTGGGAGACAGAATACGTGCGTGGACTGAACTGAGCTTAGAGAGAGAAAGAAAAGCTGCAACAACGACATGGAAAGATGGTACACATAGGTCACCTGAACTTCGCCCCTTATTCTCTCAACCTTTGAAGGTGGGTGACAATTGCGAAACATCTCTAATAGTGCCTGTATGCTCACGTTGCTTCCAGCCAAAATCACGTTCGTACGGCCATACGGAAGCACCGCGGACGCACACGTTACCCGCTCATCGGATATATGAAAAGCATGGGTAATTTTGTCTATCATCGTGCACACACACACATGTAAAAATTTCAGAATGCAGTCACACTTTTTTACAATGCAAGACAGGATTGGAAACAGTGGTACATTTTAAGCTGCTCGCGCGGCCTACTGTTGTGGCATCCATCTGGCCAGTTTGTGTACGCTTATACTTACGGTACCCACCACCAGCTACTCAAGGATTGAATACTCTATCATGTTTAGTGATAAATACACTGGTTTAACCTTTTCTCCTTCGTCACTCTAACTTCATTCTTTGCCTTCAGAAATACCTTTCCGAGCTTGGTTTTGATCGATAACAAACATTGAGGCCATCACTAGTGCCGATTTTTTTTTGGTGAGTGCTACCGGCATACCACGTAAGGGACCACAGCAAGTTGCTTTTTTTCGTATCAGTCGCGCAACCATTCAATACTGACGATATTGCAGGGCATGGTGCTTGGGTGCCGAGCCGGAGGGAACTGTAGTGCGAATCGCATGTGACATCAATAAAACATTCCTGAGTCCTGAACCTTGTGTTTTTTGTTACAAATGCTTGATCGACAAAGATTATAAGGCATACTTCCTGAATGTAAAAATAACGCAAAAAATATAAATGCAGCTCTAGTAGTAAACTGTCATTCTGAAATACAACAGATCCACTTTTGCAGAGGGCACTGAAGCAAGATAAGACGCGACAATGAAATATGGGCCGCAATGCCACCTTCAGCTTGCTGCATCAGGTCGCCTTTACGTCATAGATTTCGATGGCTATCAACAAAGGGACATACGTATTATTTTAATCGTCGCTCGAAAAACTGGAAGTGGCGAGTTTCAAGAATCTTCACTGAGCCCCTCAATGACCGGAATACAAAAACATGCACATTGAAAGCTCATCCGGGCTTGTCAATCGAACATTTTTCTCACTAATTAACCTATAACACCAAGGTAACCTAACCAGAAATTCGAAAGAATACTTTACCAGTCAGAACAAATTTTGTGTTTTTCCTTAGGCCTGAAGATTTAAAGGTTGTTAAGCTGAAGCATCTTAACCCCAACGTGCGCGTTCTGGCTGCTTGCTGCTGACTTGCCGCATGCATGTATTCGGCTTCTCGGGATGCGTCTCTGGTTATGTGTGTGGATAGAAAGCTTCAGGCACTGGGTATGTGCAATTTGGATTGTGTAACTGGGTATGTCGGCACTCTTAGTCGATCCCCCCTAATGGGTATCTACAAGATCTTCAGTTTCGCTGTGATGTATTTAAAAAAAAAAGAAAGAACGCGGAACATGACCGACAAACACATTGAAATGCAACAGTTGATAAAGAACAGATGTGGATGGCTGCAGTGTAGCATCTATTACAGCCTGGCCAGTTCGTTATATCTAATTCATGTGTGTACTGGCATTAAAAGTTTAAAAGAACGTAACACAAAGCAACTATCTTTAGTATTTTGTCAAATACTGTCTTAGGGTAGTGTGGTACCTGTAATTGATTACGTTTTCGAATGAATTAATAGCAATTGCAATCGTCACCATTTATTGTAACGCGTAGAAGTCTGCTGTACACCCACAAATATGCTTGTATATCACAACTCGAGAACTAATTTTGGAAAACATGTCCCAAAATATGCCCACGTACACAAGCCCTTTTTATCCTCGCATGATTCACAGTACTAATAGCTAGTCAGCGTTTACGCTAAAAAACGTTACTCGTGCCGCTTGCGTTCTTGGTTTACACATGAGGCTAACAAGCTGGTTGTTAAATGGAAGCAAGAACAGGAAACTTTGTGAATGGCTTGAATAATACCTGTTTTTATTCTGCCCTGCCTTTAGAGGTATATTTATTGAAAATGCCGAACAAATTTTCTCGGGAAGTCGCAACACGTATGTAACTATAACTCAGATCAATTTTTATTGATTCAGTGAGAACACAGATCACCGTTTCAATGTTGTTGCCGCGCAGAACTAAACCTAAGACAGCTTAGCAGAAACCTTTATGACTAGCAGCACTTTCAAGATATCCTTCATAATAAGGGGGCAAAAAGATTGACGTACCAGACGACCGAAACACAAACGCGACGCTCTAGCTCTTCGAGTCAACGCTAAATAAAACGGGAGTGCATTTTCAGAGATATTGAGCACGACTATCTCAAAACGAACGTTGCTCTCAGAATTAATGCTGCTACCTTTTGTACTACTCTCGTGTGTGTCTTTTCATCAAGGTCTTCACTATAAGAAAACGCAATTATCACTGGCGGATGAATTCAAGCCCCATGACGTCATTCTACGAGCGGCGACACTGTTGTCCTCCTCGCCGCTATATCTGAAGCGCAGCAAATTGTGCAGCGAAGCTTTCCTTGCGAATCTTCCCGACCTTTCCTGAACACGGCTGCAACCTATGGTTCATCGCTACTGGTGATGCCTCGTCGAATAGCTGTCACGCATGACACCGCTACCGCCTTTTCTACCGTTAAACTCGTCCACACAGCTGGCTTTGTCGTCTGCGGAATTGCTCAGTGATAAAAGAAAATGTTTCAATATTTTCAATGGAACAAATGAACATTACTATAAGGAATTTATTTAAATAAGTAACACATTCTAATCTTTGAACGTCTACTTTGTGAACCATTACATTCAAATCGCTAGCATACTTCTGTAGTGCTAATGCCTATTATCTCAATGAGATGATCGGCGCATCATGCTATTTTTATGCTCTGGCACATACTCACAAGTGGCAACAGGTAAAAAAAAGGGGGTGGACGTTTAAAATAAATAAGGAATAAAGAAACGTAATGCCCTATAGGAGTTTTTACATGTAGCAGAGCATGGGTGCGTGAGAACATATGCGCGCGCAGGCTGCCAATACACAAAAGACGCAGGTACGAAATGGGCAAATTTAAAGGAATTCATTAACGCTTCGTGGAAGTTTTGCTTCACATATATTCCAAAATATGGGATGTAAATAAATAACGTTTTTAGGCTGGTATACAAAGATCGTGTCTCACATCTGCTATTAATTACTACATATTATTTTTTCTCTTTTCAGCTTTGTTTAATCTCACTTGAGCCGCATTCTATAAATACATGAAGTAAAGCATAATTTAAACGAGGCCTAATTTCATATCATGCCAGTGAATATGAACTTGGCTTTATGATTGAATTTGCAATAAAGAAAAAAGAATTCCTGATTTATTTCTTAGCTTTATTCTTAACTTCATTTTCTTAGCTTATTCATCTTGATTTGTGTCTGCCTTGTTGTTGTTGTTGTAGCCTGTGAGACGTGTGGCTCCTACCCACGATGGGCGATTGGCCATGAAATGGGTGGATTATTTAAAATTAATATGGAGCACAAATTTCCTAATATCTATGGGAATATTACTGAATAGTGTAAAATTACCTGTTAAAATAGAATCAAGAAGGTCATATTGAATGAGTAATTATTATTTTAAACGTAAAAACAAAAAAGAGAATTTAGCAAGGCATTCGTTTAGATACTGTAAGGAATGTTTGGACAACGAAGCATGCATCCCTGTGGCTGAATCCCAAAGTGGGCTCCCCGAGCGAAATAATTGCAGGTTCAGTCAAGTCCAGGCCAATTCTTCGAAAAGGTATCTCCAACAATCTTTTTCTTAACGCAGTAAAGCGGCGACAAGATAGAAGCAAGTGATGTGTCAGCTCCTCCTCATCACAAAAAGAACGGAGGGGGGAGGGAACCAAACCCGACCTGTGTAAATAGAAATTTAGGGAGGGAATGCGGCAGCGTAATTTGGTGAGGCAGACCTCAAGCATCTTTGCGTAACAGGATTCGCTATGTCACGGAAATGCCAGGGGCTTATACTCTGCAGAAGCAGTGAAATGTGGGTTTGATAAGGCTGACCTAATTGATCGCATCCGAAATCTTGCCGCCGTGATCTGTGCTGTCACTGGTAGAATAGGAAGAACAGGGCCGGATAGTGATGCATTTGCCAGTGAATCGGCAGTTTCATTAAAAAACAAACCTTTATGACCAGGCAGCCAAATGAAATAAACACATTGCACATGGGCAGGAACTAGTAAGTGGAAGAGTTTTAGCATGGGTGACTCATTAGTAGCGGTAAGGCAAGAGCATACAGTAAGGGAGTCACAAAGAATAGCAGCCGTTGTAATCATTTGGTCTAATTTACGTAAAGCTAGAATTACTGCTAACACCTCAGCCAGAAAAATAGGCACAAAACCAGGCAATCTTAAAGAAAAAGACCAGTTGAGTGCAGGACAAAATATTCCAATGTCAGCTTTTTCCTCGCACTGTGAGGCATCTCTTGCAATGATAATGTTTGTTTCTAGGGTGCGTAGGTGGTCTTGCAACATGCCGTTTAAGATGCAGTAAGTGCAGTTTAACAGTAGTTTCGAGTGGTTTGGAAAAATGTCATCGAACCTGATGTCTGGGTAATTTGAATGTGTATTATTAAGAAGGACATCGCGAATTTGCACATTTAGTGAATCAAGTAATGTTTGCACACATATAATCTATGGTCTATGAAACCTGGGCCAATGAACAGGAAAAAATGATTCTGGATCGGAGATTAAAATAATTTGAGGACGGTTTAATGGGGATTCACGTACCCTTAAGAACGTCTGAACGGTCAGAAGGTGAAATCGGCACAATGTGGGTGGGATTCTTGCTTCCAGGTATAGTACGGCATTTGCAACGTATTTTGGAAAGCCTAAGCACAGACGTAGTGCCTCTCGTTCTAACAAAACTAGCGACCCAAGCTTGTATGATGGAACACCTGAGAACAAAACACATCCAAATTCTAACACCAGACGAACGTACATTTTATATACCATCGAGAGGGATTTTCTTCGCATACCTGTTCTTCGATTGCTCAACTTGCGCAAGATGCCCATTGTACGAGCTGCTTTTGTCGCAATATATTCAATATGCGGCATCCAGTTAAGATTTCCGCTGTTATTTAACTCTACTTGTGGGACATCTTCGTGGTGACAGTTAAGCGATATTTATACTGCGTCTTTAACGGGAAAAACAAGTATAGCACACTTATTAGCATTCAGGTTTAAGTGTAAGCTATCCAGCCAGCGTACCAGTTCCTTTAGATACGAATGCAAAATTTCGTAACGAGAGTATATGTCACTAGCCATACCAAAAACGGCAATGCCATCAGCATAACCGTAGGTACTTGACGCCTGGGTGAACGGGGATTCTGCTCAATAAAATATTAAATAATACTGGTGAGAGTACCCTTCCCTGAGGCACACCTCTTGTTTGCTTATGTTTACTAGAAGAATAGCCACTTCGAAAACAATAGAATTCCCTGTCTTTTAAAAATTCATGCACCCATGCTACAATATTGCCTGGAAAACAATGGCTCTGTAACCGATTTGTTAAAATTATACGTTCAATGCTGTCATAGGCTTTACATATATCTAAGGTAACTAAAGCCACGTATTGTTTTTTCTGTCTGGCGATGTTAATGGGACTTTCAAGGTCTACATGTGCGTGCCATATTGAATAGCCAGATCGAAATACTACTTGGCAAGGGCTCAACAATTGATTTTCGTCAATAAACTCTATTATATGTCCGAGAAGCACTCCTTCAACATGTTTCACTACGTTTGATGTCAACGCAATTGGTCTGATGATGTCGATAGTGTACCATGCCCCTTGCTTTTTAAGCAACGGAATAATTTTGGCCATCTTCCATTCTCGTGGAATCCATGTATTACTAACAGAGTAGTTTACCAACTTCAGAAGCTCACGTGGAAGTTCTTGAAAGAAAATATTTTAACATTGCATTTGTTATTCCGTCTGGGCCAGGCCCTGTAGTTGGCAACCGTAACATAACTTCTGCTACTTCCGAATAGGATATCTCTTCGTAGTCCGAGAATGCAGGAGTAAAAACAGAAGTTTGAAGGTGCGTTGGGAACGGGCTCTCCAATCCTTTAGCCAATAGCTCTAAGGACTCCTGCATTTCCTGTGAGGTATAGACGATTGAGTCTTAATTAACGCTCATTGGGAGTCTGTTTCTAAAACGAAGGTAATTAAATAAAGCACATTTGTTTTTGGATTTGTATAAATAATTGAAACGGTTTTTATTGTACTCATCTTTAGCGTGTCTAGTAGTACGTTTGAAGGTTGCCGAAATAAATTGATAATCGGTCCAATTTTGTGGGCTCTGATTATGTAAAAGCTTTTTTTCTAAGCAGCTTACCTTCTTCGATAAACTCGTGTGCACTCACTGTTCCACCAAGGACTAGATGGGGAACGCTCGGCTGTCAGAATTACGAATTCAGACTTCTCTCGGGACATCTGTAACGCTGAACAAATATTCAAGCCAATTGCATCATCATTACTATTATTTAATGATGCAATGGTGGAGCGCAAGCAGTCTTTATTTTTTGCAATTCAGAATATTCTGCCTTGTCACTCAACTGATGTTAAAGCGCATGCAATTTCATAGTATGCCGGGAGATGATCACTGTTTCTACTGAAATCAATCGTAGTCCAAGATGTCACGGCGACACTTTTGTGGAAAACGTCAAATCTACGACTGAGCAAGATTGCCCGCTGAGAAATGTAGGTAGTCTGACATTAAGGCATGAAAGATTTTTATCTATGGTCCACTCCCATAAATGTGTCCCACATGCATCTGTTTTGTGACCCCATGACAGGTGATGCGAGTTGAAGTCACCCGTAAGGACGACTTCATTTTTGCAGCTGGCAAGCGCACTATCCACTTGGTATCTGCGGTGTACGCCCGTCGGGAAATAAGGATTTATAATCAAAAATGAACGGTAGCCTGGGATGCTAAAGTGCACTGCCAATATTTCACATTCTGGAGACATTAACGTCAAAACTATTTTCGCCTTATGACAGAATTTAGATGATAACAAGATCATTAAACTACCTCCTAGTGAAAGGCGCTCTAATCGAAAAAATCGAAAATCTTTAAAATAAAAATTTTTCTCAGGAGTAAGCCAGGTTTCTTGTAAGATTATCACGTCAGGATTAAGTTGAGTTGTTAAGCAATTTAAGTCTGTTGAAGCATAAAACGAGCAACGAGAGTTCCACTGTAGCACTTTTAAAAAAGACTTGGTGATAATCTATGTGATATATTTACTTCAGCGACTACCGTCGCAATAAACTTTTTTGGATGCCAGAATGAGAAATAGGATTACCCTTTTTGTTTTTGGTATATGGACAAGAAGCGCTTACTGGAGACCCAGTTCGCTTTTGCGGCCTAATATCATGAACCGTTTCCACGTTGACCTGTGAGTCTGACTGACGCGAAGAACAAGGATCGGATTCTACAAATCTTGGGTCCGATGTGGTACTCGGAGCTATGACTGAACTGGCTACCTGTTCTGCAGCACAAGCAATCGATTTTGTGTTTGGTGTTGCAGCTGTTTGCAGCAGCTGTGTCATCTGCGCAGTAAACACTTGGGAAATACATTCGGTAACACTTGTGACAGTATGTTGCATAGCCTTTGTCATTGCTTTTTCTACTGCTGATTCAATGAGTTTCGACAAGTTGTCTTCCTGTAAAGTAGATTGCCTCGCAGTGACGCCAGCGTATCCAAAGGCTATTTCCTTGACGACTACAATAGCTCCTCGCCGCGAACATCGTCGCCTGTCAATTATCTCGAGTAACTGTATTTCGTTAGCTCTAGCCGAGCAGTCTACATAGTCAGCCGCATGGTTTCTTCCACATAGGCAGCACGTATCGGCTTCAGCTGTGCATTCAATGGGGGAATGATCTTCACCAGAGGCGTGACAGCGTCCATTTGATTTGCAGCGTTCTGCACTATGGCCAAAACGCCAACAGTTCCGACACTGAAGTGGACGGGAAGCGAGAGGTTCCACTCTAAAAATAAGTGGCCACTCTTTTAGTTCAGATCAGCAGGACGTGCCAGCAAACGTAGCAATAACCGATTCTGTGGCAACTTTTCCCCCGTTTATGAGTCGGTTACATCGGTATACAGCTGTGACGCCAGCATCAGACAGTTTCTCCAGAGCCTCAGTTGGGCTCAATCGAGAGTCTACGCCCCGGACAATGCCTTAAGTGCATGCTAGATGAGAAGGAAAAACGCACTCACTGGGACAGATGCGAAAGTCTTACACTTTAGGAGGTCTGCAACACAGGTCAAATCTCATGACCTACAAGATATCCCAGCTTTTCCAAATTGTCGGACATTGCTTATCACCTGGAAATGACGCGTCATGGCTTGCAGCTCGGTCTGAACAGCTTGCGGGTTGTTCAGCCGGATGAATACACCGTTCGAGGGCGCCAGCGCGACAGCTAAGCTGCTAACACCGCTGCGGAAGAAATATTGCAAAGGCAAATCATCAGGAGAAAGGGAGGTTGACCAAGGGCTGGGCCCTTGTCCACGAGAGTTTTTAGACATCAGCGCTGCTTCAAACACGAAATAAGTCCTAAAAAGTTAGACAAGTAAGATAACAAGGTCACATCCACCCAAAACTCAGCCAAACCACCAAGCAAGTTCCATCTTGGGCACACCGGGGCGGAGAACCACAGCCGCAAGCTTCTGCCTTCTCACGGTAAGGTGTAAAGCAACACATTGTGAAATTTCTTGTTATACGGTGCAAGAGAAAGGAACTTGCTGGTTTTGCCTGTGTGCTATGGGCCGCGGAACGGAAGAAATGGTGTATGTTAAGCCAGCCCCAAAATCATCCTTTAAATAGGAGAATATGGCGATTAATTCTGACATTGAAAGCGTGCAAACAGACGACCTACAGTTAGACCTATATTCCTGCGAACATTCTTTTATGATGTTTCAATAAGGGAAAGAGTGCGAAAAATAACGTAAGAACAAAGGCAGAGTTGACAGCTCCTGTCGAGTCCGTCTTTCTTTTCATGGTATCTTTTGCGCTGTTTCCTGTAATAAAGCCGTACAAGCAAGCTCAATTACAGACTCTTATGAATCGGTTTTATGTGCGAGTGTTCTCATACCCATTTATAAAACCGAATCTCGGGAAAGATCTGAATAGCAATCTGCAAGAAAAAAAAAATGACGCTACTGTGGTAAATAACAAAACAATCAGTTTTCCCTGAAAAATCACCAAACGATAATTATACAAGCTTCGACTATCAAATGAAAAAGAACTTAGATAGCTTTTGCAACTACAATTTACGCGAGTAATAAAAATGCACTACGATTCACAGGGACGTTTATAATAACCGTAAGAATTTCTTTTTTTGGTCTTGGCTGTTCAGTACTTGTAGCGGAGTTGTAAATTATGGCCAAAGGAAACCTGGTGTGTTTCACGAGACAAATCCGTTTTTCATATTGCGAATGTTGTTCGAGTGCAAACTTCAAACCTGCAGTTGCGAAAGCTGCATCGAGGCATTTCCTACGAAGAACAAGGGAATCAATCTAAAGCCTAAACGCCGCTTCAGCCAGTGTTTTGGTTTCCGTTATATTCTTGCATTTTATCTTTTTTACTTGACCTTGCAGAGAAGTCCCGTGTGTAGTGCTTCGGCTTGCCTCAGCATTTTTAAAATACTTGGAAGCCAGAGACTCCCGAAGAGATCTAAATTGCACTACTGCAGAGACGCGCTGGCTGTTTGCGCGGCTTCTGGGAAAGTTCCGGCGACTAGGCGCACTTATTTTATAGAACTGGCCCTCGGGCAGTCTCCGGAGAGAATCAAGTTCTGCCCAAGCTGAGCAGCGCTCAACTTTGTTTGCACCCTCAAGAAAACTAGCACATAAAAAAGACGTACCCTCGAGTAATTTCCAAAAGCGTGTAGTTGTTATTTTACGTCTATGCCCTGCACATGAATTTATGAAGCCACTGCAGAACATTTAACAAGAGAGGGAATTTAACCGAGATTTTTTTGCTCTGCGTTGGGACTGTCAATGTATGACTCTTGAGTATTTGCCAGTGTTTGCAGCAACGAACAAGTCAGCATTGTGCTTTTCCTCAAAAATTGCCATTTCTTTTTTGTTTTTACTTTAAGGTTTTTACAGCGGTGTTCAAAACTCACGGCCATATTTACCATTTGAACCCTGAGGATGTTGAACGATTTCGGAAGAAGCAACGTTCTAACTGGTGGGTTCCTTTTCGAATCCGTCAGAACGAGTGGTACGTTCAGGTCTTAACGTGACCGCATGTACCCTGCAGTACGGACGCCCAATTAATAACATTGCGCGTCTCAACTATGAATTTAATATTGTGGAAAACAGATATAGACACCTCTACGTTAAGGATGATCAGGCTGTAGTGTGTAGTTAATCAATGGGGCAATATCAGCAGAAAACTCTGACTCTATCAAAAGCTGGTAAGAAAATAATAGGAAATACTTATCGTAACGTTCAGGCTCAAGCAATATCTTCGTGGAAAAAATCCGCACTCATTTAACGCTAACACTATCTAAGAAGTTCTCGCGATGGTTGTGCCTTTGATCATTACTTGCAAAAGAAACTGTTTATTAAAGTGAGATGTATTTTTAAAAATCCGGCAGAGCCAATTTTCTGATGAATGTGAATCTTAATGCGATTAGCATTAAGGTCCATATTCATCGCATTCGTCATATTCTAAGCATAAAAACGTGTCATATATGAGGCGTGTGTGCCGAAAGGGTGCCCTATCGCGCTTCTCTATAGAGACTTGGCGCCATCTAGCGCCACCTTGGTGAAGTTCGTGTGTGGCACCTCTGTGAATATAAATGATGCGGCTTCGACTCCGCTGAGAGCCGGGTAATTTTAAATTATGTCTTTTTGTCTACAAAGAAAAGCCGATACCTTGTAGCACGTATGTCATGACTAAAGTTAGCGTGGAAGATGTTCACTGAAGTGTGACTCATTCCGAGTAATACATGACTACACCTAACTTGGCGTAACAGATGTTAATTCAAAAGCGGTGAATACCCATTGGCACATCAGAGTGACCCAAGTTTGCGTGAAATAAATTTATTGAAGAGCCGCTCATAGGAACTTTCATATACCCAGTGATCCAAGATTAAGACAAGCACGTAGGACGTGGCATGTCCGCAGTAACAAAGTTTGACACGAAATGGGCGTCCTGATGAGAAGCGCATACCGTATGTCACACGCCGGTGACCTAAGTTGGCTCGACGATTGAATTTAAACCCGGTTCCTGCAGCACGAATGCTCGATGCTCGAATCACTAGACCATGGGCTGCACAGCTACCCAAGTTGGCGGGAAAGCGGTTAGAGACCCCGACATTGAGGCAGACAGAACTCGCCGAAGAGTTCGAGATGTACTCTAATAATGCTAAACACTCGAAAACTAATTTCCGAGGTTTTACGTGTAGAACCCCCTTTTATTATGAAACACGCTGAAGCCGGAACTACCAGCAAATGTTGACCACCTGTGTTTTCATTGCGCACTTAAACCTAAGTGGACGAGGGGTTTCGCATATCGCTCCCAGCAACATGCGATCGCCGTGGCATCGAACTGGCAGCAAACTGTATTGGAGAAACGACAAGGAAGGGCGGCTGTCCTGAGGTTACGTTGTATGCGGTGGTATGCTTTACAGACTTCGGCCTAATGATAGCTAGCCTTAACAGCATAGAAACTCTCGACAGCACAGCCGATACACAATTCTTGCAAAATTGATGAGGTTAATTTTCCCCGACGTACGGCGTTATTGAGAGTGCGGGAGGAGAGAAATATATACGCAACCTCGCAGTCCCATTTTGTGCGAAGAGCAAGGAGAAGATTTAAGCTGCACAACAACAGCCGTATTTGAGAAATATTAAATTGGATTTCAACCCAGCATACTTCTGTGTTTATACTAGCGTTCCACAAATAAACAATGATTTAAGAAAAACAAATCTGCGGAGGCTTCATACTGAACACACCACATTCAAAGCACGCATGCTTGCGGCAGACTTCAGTTCTTAATAAAATGTATCGATTTTGCTCGAGGGAGTACGTACAACAGTGACGTATTTAGATAGTACGGAGCATCAAAAGGGCCCTACGTAAATAGTGGTATTTATCTTCATTTATTCAGCAGCGTGAGAGATCAGGTTAGTTGGTAATGCATAATAGAAATTATTACCACGTGAATTTGAATATGAGATAAGGAGGGAACGACATAGACGGGCGCCAAACTTCCAACTACAGCTTTATTTCTTGGACATAGTATATATACGTACAAATCCCTGCGCTAGAGTCATAACAAAAAAAACACAAAAATCCGCAACAAAGGAAGAAATTGTAGCTGCAGGCTACGTTGATAAGAGAAATTTCAGAATAACACGAAAATAGCCAGCGATCACTCATGCATGTCATACTATGATAAGGCGATTCCTCGCTCGACAAGGCCATGGCGCACTCGCTTTCCCTCGTTCTCTGGTACAATTTTTCACGCTAATAAATTGTATCATACTATGCTCGATACAAAACATACAAATATTCACTGCAAATGCTGGAAGAGGAAATGACCGTCCTCGGCAGCGAGATATTTCATAATTAGGGTGACGTACTTAAGCAAGAGCTCACACATAATATAAGGACCCGACTAGGCGGCGTAGTTTTGTGAATACTCCAAGGAAAGCTTATTCAGGAAATTCAACAGCTCATTTTCATTTGTGTATCAGCAAGTTTCGCGCTTGGCGCTTTCATGGTGCATCATGCGGGCGTGTAAATATTCATGTGCTTCACAAAAATGAAATTTAGGTGGAAGTTCGCACGTGTTTTCATCTCTTTTATCTGTTTTCGTCCGCCAGAGCATTGTTTCTTAGCGAAGCAACTAGCATGATCACAAATAAGACCTTAGTGTAGTAAAATGTGGCTCACAGACTTCCCCTAAGCGGAAGCACGCCTATCTCTTGCTGTCTCTTGTTTTTCCAGCTTATTTTGGCCTGGGCAAAATACGCTTGGGTTGTGCTTTTTATCTGTCCGTCGCACATTAGCGTGCGAGGAATCTACTGTACAGAACAACTAGTTTTCAGTGCCTCAAAACGAGAGTGAGAGGCGCAGTAGATAGACTGGGGGCATAGATAAATAGCCAGCGTCGAATAAGACGAGTCGCCCAAATTTAACATATTTCACCGCCACGGTGGGGAATAATACATAGGATTGTGTTACATCAACGGAATGTTAATACATTTATTTCAGTACAACGACATCAATTTGCAATCGACGTAAGTCCCTAGATAAGTAGAATATTCTGTAAATGTATTGGCCCCGTGAACCGATATGTAGAAAAATAAACTTAGCACAAAATTATGGCGATCCAACGGTAATTTCCAAATGTACGGGTAGCTGAGCTTTCGCGAAGCGGCAGTTGAAAGGCCACAAATTTGCCGATTTCATGCCGGCGCCTTTGGCGCTAGGAAATTGGTGCGCTCGCGACTGCTCTCATGAAGGCGCGCTACACAATGTGACAACTCTTGTATGCACTCGCATTTGTTCATTTGTTTTAACTGACGTTTAACCGACGTTTAACCTCTTCGCGGCCGATCCCCCTTTGAGCGCATGCGTCATCGTATAAAGATCATACATATCAACACGCGGCGATCATGTCAAGCAGCTAGTTGCCGTCAACACGACATGTACTGCCCGCTTCATGGAAAATCATAGTAAAGAATTAATCCGATATTGAGCACGCGGACACGCGCTTTGGCCTATTACCCGTTGTGGGTAAGTTCCAGGCTATAAAAATCATAACAATCCTAAACACGCGGTAATAATCTGAAACAGTTAGTTTTTCGCAGTGTTGTGTCGAAGTGGGTGAGTGTATTTGTAGAGGTCATGCAGTACCGTACACCCCTTTCTGGGCACGAGCGATGCTAGACTTGATAAAGTGTGCCCATAATCTGACCGTGTTACAATAAGTCAACATTATCAATAAATCCTTGTTAGATTCAGCAATCACTGCCTCGTTACCAGTTAGAGGGGACCGCAAAACAAACCCCAAGGTTTCTTGGTGGATCTGTTCCAGGTAAATGTGAAGTAGGTTGACGACGAGTCTCCTAAAGAAGGATCCATGACAATAATTCAGCAACTGGAAAACAGAACTGAAACTGATAATTACTAGCAAAAATGGAACTTTTAAAACAGAAAAACGACTATATATGGACGCTGGAAAAATGATAATGTGAGATGATATTACGGTCGACATTTTATACACTCGCGGTTGAAAAATGTCTACGATCTGGTGTGTCTAAAATAAAATCATTTCTGCGAAATAGGAGCTTGCGTTATTAAATGAAGAAAGGTACCCGGTAGCACTCGTAGGATCGAGAGCTAGACATTTGATAAATGTTTTAACCCTGACAAAACGATAGACGACAATAGAAAAAGGATATGGTGGGCGCAAGGAGATTACTGAGATTGATTATAACGACAAATTATAAAGCCAAAAGGAAATGACTGAGCCAGTATTTTTCGAGTATTACAGGACACATTTGTCCCCACAACCTTTCACCACTGAGGTATCACAATTGAATTTCTTGCAGAAATGTCGATACTGAATGCAGGTGAAAATAAATCAAGGACACCTAAGCACTTCTTGTGAGCTCTGCATGGCAAAGCGTTAATGTCCAATTGAATTCCGTTGAGCCATCCTTCAAGTCTCGTACTGGGAGTAATGTTTTCGAGTTTTGCGGGGGGGGGGGGGGGGGGAGATATATTATCAATCGCTGCGATTAAATATGAGCGGGTTATTGCTTTACACTTTCTTGCATTAGTATGTTGGCTGTAGACAAGAATCATAGGACGATGCGTTCCCTTCGAAAATCGGTGATGTTATTTTGGAGGTAGAGCGTCGTAATGCGCGCGAAATATATAAACTGGCGTGACTAACTCAGCCCGATCGCTTCAGGCGCGAGGAACTCTGTTCGACGTACCTTTAGCTTCTGGCATTCACGTACGTCCAAAGTACATTTAGACACAGAGATCACCACATCGATCCACACTGCCCACTACTTCACCTTGTTTACAGCGCTGGCAGCCAGCGTCGGAGCGGAAACAAACTCGCGAATTGGTATGGCCGGCACGCGACTTCACTTGACAGTGCTGGCACGCCATGGACATACGCGCACAGAACGAGCAAAGAAAGTTATATTCTGTACTACCTAGACAAAGTGAGATATTGAAGCAGCAAATGTCCCCGCATTTTCTATCTCGCACCTACTCTTCGCCGCGCTTGCGCACAGACATCGGGCGATTCCTGAAATGCCCGTCTCGTGCCAGGCCACACTGTGCTGCCTAGCTATTGTAATGTCTCCACCCGTCTCGCCCCGTGGCGTCACATCGCCATATCTGCTCAGTCAAGGCGTGCTGGTGATTAGGCGTCACGGCGATCGACTCTCTCCACACGCAACACTTGGCGTGCCAGCAGGGAAGCCGGTGTTTCGATTTGCCCGCTGTGCTCGGTTGCGACACGATCATGACGGGGCGTCGCGGCCAATGTGAATTTTGGTTGCTACAGACAACAGTCTTTTCGCTCAATGGGCCATTTGATTCCTTCGCACCAAAGAAATATTACAGTTGCCTATCAAGTGGGTGAAGTAAGCAAAGTGATACATAATTTAAACCTGCGAAAGTCACGAGGACGAGATGACCACACCACTGGCGTATGTAAAATATGCGAGAATATTGTACGACCTATTTTACCTGAGGTCTGTGGCGAAGCCTCTGACCGCAAGCATTTCAAAACCGTCATGTTTGTTAGCGAATATTTTCTTAATACCGCAATGTGCAGATCCTGCCAAACTTCAAGAGGTTAGGTCATGCAGGCCCAAGTAGCTGCAAGAACGTCATTATAATGTGCTAATAAACATATTAGTATTTATAAACATAGCTAGAAATTTACAGACCATTCTCAAGAAGCTAGTAGGCACCCAAGAAAGATGCGGAGCAAAAGGAAAAATGGCAAAGATCCATAAATCGTGTTTAATTTTAGAAGGCTGCAATTCCATGCCTATTGTTGTCGCCAGGTTACAGCTGGACCTCGAGAAAGCGTTCAAGCGCGTACCACATGTACTTTAGCAGGCGATGCTTGAATATGTCAGTGTTCCGTTATAGGGAAAGCGGTGCGAAGGGGCTACACTGAACGCTCGACGAGCATTCGAGTCAATTACGTTGAGGCGAGTCAATTTACGTTGAGTCTAGACTGCGGTAGGGTCATTAATTATCATCTCTTATTTACTGTATATTACTTTTAGCTATTTATTAACATCACTACCTATGCCAACTGGGAAATATTACAGCACCGCTACACAAGAAAATAAAAAAAATACGATGAAAGCTATAAAAAAGTAAAGAAATCGAAGAAGAGTGTCAGTAATAGTCATAGTGCATGTTGCATCAAAAGTAAAAAGACACAGGATAAGAGGTGTAGTGGGCGCAGGCTAGGAATTCTGCATGATGACTGCGTTTCATGCAGAAACCGATTGACTAGACGTGGTAATAAAGATATTAGGTAAGTTGTATCACTCACGTATTGGGGGGTGTGTGGAAAAAAAAATTATGGCTAGAACACTTAGATGCGGCACCTCATTTCTTGATTTTTTCTATTATCCCTTCCTTGAATGTAATATGTGGGAGGCTTGAAGTAGTTCCGCCGATCGGCATAGAGGTTGTCAGTTCACTGAACCATACTATTTAGGCATCCTCAAATACATTGCGACTGGAAGTTTCAGTTGCATACAACAAAAGTTGGTCTCGTGGCTTAAGCTGATAATATTGGAATTGTGTGTTCTCGCCGACATCGTTTACAGCATTCAGTTGATATGGTAAGACGTTGTTGCTGATGGAGTCGCTGTGTAGTCGACTGCAGCAAATGGCAGGGTCTTTGGCATGGGAAGTGGGACCACCCCCCACACTGTGTTTATGAATATTGACGCAATGATGTGGGGCTCCCTCATTGCGGGACGGCGCGCGCAAAGGTCGGCGCCATGAAAGAAGATGAAGCGCGTGAGCTGCACGTTCTTCTCCTGGCCCGCCAATAAACAGCAGCGTCTGTTTTGTAAGACTTCTTCAATCTACGTTACATTCTTTTGGTGGAGGTGCTGGGTAACTGAGATTGCTGAGACGACGCGATTTCAAATGTGGCAATGTCAGTAACATCAAGGATTTCGCGAGGAAATGCGATTGTCGTTCCTCGTGGTACATGCCGATATTCCTTGCTAAAGTTTGTTAGCAAGACGACTGAACATTTGTTGCGCACCTGAAGAAGCCATCTGGCTATGCAAATGTGGCGCACAAGAAGCAGAGGGATGTTTGCCTCCGCAACTCCTTCGTCGTCGTCCTCCATGTCGCATCGGAGAAGGGTAAGCACGCAGGTCTTGGGTGGTAACGTAACGTGATCGTCAACTACGCGAACCGCGATGTCACGGTCGTTGCCATTGCTGTTCGCTATGGCTTGCGTAGTAGCGAAGCTGACTCTAGACTCTTGCAAGTCGATGATGGCGCCGTTCGCCTAAAGAAAATCCATGCCGAGTATAAGGTCCTTCGAACATTCAGGAAGAATGGCGAAGTCACCGATGTACGTGAAGCCCCGAATGTTGACTCGTGCCGTGCACCGGCCTATTGGAGTTATGAGGTGCCCTCCCGCAGTACGAATGTTAGTCCCAGTCCATTGCGTCGAAACGTTGTTCTGGATACGCACGAGATTCTGGCTCATAATAGACGTGTCCGCACGCGTGTCGATTAACGACGTGACTTCGTGGTAATCTATGGTAACTAGTACGTCGCAATCAACTAACACCGAACTACACTGCTTTCTCTGCGTCTCAATTACGTCATCTCGCGGTCGTCTTAGTGGAGGATATTCAGCGTTCGCAACGTCAGCGACCTCACTTCCGCATGTCGCCGGCCTCAGTTTTCCCGGAAGGCAGGGCTGGGTGAGCGACGCCTTGTTGCGCTCGGCGTGAAGACGGGGCTGGAAGACCGGTATCGGGCAGGTGACGGTGACCGGGGGTCACGAAATCGTGGGAAAAACGAGGTCGTGGGGTCTGCGAGGTAGGCTTCAATCTCCAGGGGGCGTTCACCATTGCGCGGGCATGGCGCATTCAGTGAAAATCCGCGGAGCCCAACTCGGCGGTAAGGACACGCCCTGTAGAGGTGATCGGCGTCACCGCATTGAAAAGACAAGGGCCTCCAGTTTGCAGTGGGCCATACGTCGCTCTTGCGGGGTGGTCGTGTTTCAGACACGAATGGCGTGCGGCGAGTCCTGAAGTCGCCAGTTGCTTGTTCAAAGGCGCACACCATGAAAGTCAGGGACGTCGCGCACATCGTAAAAAGTCGGGGACAACGAACTTCTCGCAGCTTCCGCATACGACATGCGAGGCTGTGGCTGCCGTACCTTGTGCTGTGGTGTCTCGCTTCACTCCGGGACTTGTACTGCCTGCCTGATTTCCTCCCGGACGACCTCAGCCAGAGCGAGTCGCGGTACCGATACTGGAGCCACCTGAAGCTTTTGAAGCTCTTCTCGGACAACAAGCCTGATGAGCTCCCGCAAGACGTCGGTATTGTACAAGGGTATAGCGAGAGGGTCACGCGATAGGGTCGACAAGTCGCGGTTGTGCTGCCTTGTTCGCTGGTGCAGTGCCTTTTCTATTGATATGGCTTCCGCAAGAAACTCTGCAACGGTCTTTGGTGGGTTGCGTATTAGTCCCCCGAATAACTCTTGCTTGACGCCGCGCATCATGTTCCTGAGCTTCTTTTCTTCCGGCATGGATGGAGGCGCGCGGCGGAAGAGTTCAATCTACGTTACAATATGTCATGGAAAATACCGCTAGTGAGATATTTGGGACCACCACTCGAAGACTACAGAGGTGGCGAGCAATATTGTCACATGATAGTGGAGGGAGAATCCAGTGGTGTGCGACGGCGGCATATGTCATCGCTTCCGGCTGGGGCTGCGGTGATGGCGGCTGCTCTTCAGTAAGACCTAATGATCGCTGAACCTCTTCTTTGATGATGTCGGCGATTGAGGCTGCTTGAGGCTGCGACCGTGGAAAGAGCTTCTTTAGTTCCTCGCGAACGACAGCCCTGATGGTCTCTTGCAGGCCATCGCTAGGGAGTGCTTGAATATAGGGTGTAGTTTGCGACAAGCGGATGGCGGTGATATTGCCTGGTCCGCATATCCAGCATGTTCTCAATGGTTGTGCCCTCGGAAACAAATACAGCAAGTATTGGGCGTGTTGCGTATCAACCCGGCGAAGAGCTCTTTCTTGACTCCCCATATGAAGAAGCGAACTTTTTTCTCTTCTGGCATATAGGGGTTGGTGTGTCTGGACAGGCGAGTGATCTCCTCTCCGGGAAGATGCCGATGTTCTCATTGAGTAATTGTGCTCGGGCTTTTAGCATAGCTTCGTCCGTTTCATTGCGCACGACGCTCAAAAAGGTTCGCAGGAAGCCGCTACGGAACAGGTCCCACGTTGTCAGGCTCTACTCCCGGTTCTCAAACCACGTCCTGGCGGCGTTTTCTAAAGCGAACTATATATGCCGCAGCCTGTCGTCGGAATTCCAGTTGTTGAAAGTCCCAATTCACTTGTAGGTCACCCAGCCAGGTTTCTGAGTCTTCCGCCGATGATCCACGAAAGCTTGGTGGCTCTCGAGCTTGTTGCCGTAGGATGAGGGACACTGGGGAAGGAATTAGGGTTTTTCAATTGGCCTTGATTCTTGTGATCTTCTTGGGAGAGTCCCGTACTCTTGTAGCTGTCCTTGCAGCCTACGGCTAGCTTGCTGGTCCTTGGCGATGTTGGTATTGTCCTCGGGTGTCGGAGATGCATAGCGGCGTAGCGGGGGCGTTCGGTACATGAACGTACCCAGCACCTCCACCAGATGTCACTCGGTAGTGACAGTGAGGAAAACAGTCAGAAAACTTGGTTGACGAAACACACTTTTTATTGGGTGAACCTGTGCGAACAAAGGCAAGTTACAATTGAAGTACAGCGATAGTGGCAACCATAGGCAGCGATCGTCGAACATCTCATCCGCGGGTGAGGCACGTTGGCTTTTATACATGAGTCGTCGAAGGTTCCCCAGTAATTGCTTGTGCCCGCGTGTTTTCCAGAAAGTACTACGCATTTCGCGCCGTTCATACAATCACATTTACAGGGGGTTCGGTGACAACAGACAACCGATAGAACCATCGATAACATTCGGTAAACTTCCGATACATGCAGGCGCGTCATGTGCTGAGCGATAAGGTTTCGCATTTGTTAGACGGTGAAAAGCGATCACCTGAAAAAGATAAACAAGTACACGTGTCAATATTGCCAGAAAGAAAGGCCACCGCTACATGAGAAAGCTAGATATGAGGGTGCAGACATGTAATTCCTTGCGCGTGCTATACAGTGTGTAAATTGTTTTTGTAAGTTATGGCATGCTCTATAAGTGATATATTGGCAGTCACACAAGGGTGCATGCACATAACCTTTGCCATTTTCATTGATGCCTGGGAGAGGACGAGTTCAAGATATGTTTTAGGCGTGTAGAGACGTAGGTCTAAGGGTATGCCATTTTAAATTACGCCAAATTGTCAATCTTTTGTTCTCTTTGCACGATACGAAGCAGTCTTTTCTGAGAAAGTTCTTTGAAGCAAGGTTCGACAGAGTTTTGTTAGAGTTTGTTTCTTCGCTAAAGATGCCTGACGCGGGTAACGTTAGCTTAAAAAGTCATTGCATAGTCTAGTTTTCCATTTCCCAGTTTTGATAGGAGTACTTAGGCAGCGTTTCACGCCAAGAACTGCACCAAAACGTTCTTTAAACAATAATAGAGAATTCCTTATATCGTTCATTTTACTGTGCATGCCCAGGACAAAGCGTTTTAAGTTAGGTTAAATAAATTATAGCACGAGCATCTCTACAGACCGATTGTTTTTTTTTAAATTGCATACATGCATACTGGCAGGTAAAATGTGGGCGGGAGAGGTCTGTTTGTTCGATTGGGAAGGCATTATTCATGTGCAAAAATCTTGATTCTATTGAGCGCCTGTTGGAATGGTGCATCTGTTTTGGCGTGTCTTACAGCGCACTTTGAAAAAAATATTTTTCTGTTAACCTTCACATTATTCGGTATCTTTCAGTGACGTACCATTCGACGCTGTTGTGCGACTGGGAATGTGCGTAAGACAAGCAGTGGTAGACGCATGATATGTGAGGGAGAGATTTGGTGAATCTTTATCATCATTTCTGGAAGTGCAGAGCATGCAGACACGTGCACCGGAATAGATACACAGAGTGAAGCTATTGTTCTGCTTGCACAAATATTAATTAGATTTTGTCAGCCGTATAGAGGTCTGATGGATGTATACAATTAAATTTTACGAAACAAGGTCTGTAGTTTGTACGCGTTTATTTTGTATAGAATGAGTTGCATGGCAAGAAAGAGGAAAAAGCATGTAGCCTAGCGGTTGGAGCATCGGGCTGTTGTAATGGACAATCCACGTCCGAATCTTACCCCCAAACGCGTTCATTATTTTTAAGAGTGAGAACAAATATAGTTGCTGAGAACCAGAGCAGTGACCGACCGACCAAGCCAAGTAAAGGCACGGGATTCGCACTAATGATGTTCACTCTCTAAAATGAGGTTTCTTTTATATTGCCGAAAGCAATAAGGAGCGTACGGGTGACTACTCCTTACAGTTTACATACACATCATCCCTAAAGAGGCACATTTTGACATTGCGTCGAATCCTTGTGGCTTATTTGTGATTCAATAACTACGATTGCTGTTTAATTGTGCAAACGTTTTGAAGCAGAGTAGTTTCGAGAAGTTGGTTCTGGAAAAATATCGAAGAAAAATGCCAAATAGGCAATGTAAACAAGCCCGAGCGCTATTCCTTGCTCTCTGCAGTGTTTTTATTTTTCCTCGAACTCGGCGGTTTCCCAAGTGGTATAAATTTTGTTGTTCTTTTCTCATTCACAATTTAATATGCAGGATAACCACGTGCATATTTACAATGAAAGCGACTGTTTTATTTATGTTACTACGTAGAGAAGCGAAAATTCCAGGGCTGCACTAGAGAAGCTAAACAGGAGAAAGACAAGTCCAACACCATTGTCATCTCTTTCCCACGCAGGATTTCACTGCTCTTCGTTCCGCGTATTGAAGTTGGTGGGATGTACGCGTAACGCACTGTGGTCGGCCACAGGCGTTGTCGGAACTTATTTATTTATTTATTTGCAATGCTGCCAGTCTCAGTGAGTCCAAAGCAGAGGGGCACGATTTTACAGAAAGAAACAAACAGGTCATGTTACACGGTACATTAAAAAAAAAGAAAGAAAAAAGGAAAATGCTTCCTTAACTACTGCAGAAATCACCAATGATACAATACTTTTGGTTGGTATCACAATACGCCTATACCAATATAACAATGTAGTTGGTATAGCAATATAACAATATTGTATTGCTTGAATTTATATAGATATAGCAAATGAATGACCCCTGTAAGATTAGAGAAATTATACAGCTAACAGATAACTGCGCTGAAGCGGCCAGTTTGGGAGTTGAAATGCAGAAATTCCACGCACAGAAATAAGTATTACAGATTAAGATATGTGGGTGTGTTAAGCGGCGTCTTCTCTGTTTGATGTCTCTAGAAGGCTGATGAACGATGAAAGTGACGGAGAGGAAACTATGTCTGCGTGGAGCAGATTCCACTTTCTGATCGCACGTGGGAAAAGTGAAAACTTGAACGTGTCATTGCGAACACTGTACTGGTTTAGTGTAAATGGGTAATTTTTTCGCGATAGACGTGATGTAGACAAAGTAACGTACTTAGCTCAGTCTATCTGATAACTGTCGTGAATTAGTTGGTAGGTTAATTTTAAGCGGGCGTGTCTGGCCCTAACAGATAGTGTTTCAAGACCTGCATCAGCTAAAAGGTTTGTAGGGGTATCATAGGGCCTGTATTTGTTAAAAATCAACCTCACCGCTTTTTTTTGCGCCTTTTCTAGTTTTGATAGGTTAGTTGATGTGTGTGGAAACCAGATGATGTTAGCGTATTCTAAGACGGCGCGACCAAAAGTTGTATAGGCTAGTAGTCTGGTGTGTTTCGGTGCAAGGCGTAAAGCTCGTCTAAGAAAAAAGAAGCTTGCGTAATGCGACTGACGTAATATTATCAATATGTAAGTTCCATGAAAGGACAGAAGAGAATTTTAAACCTATGTATTTGTAGTTATTTACTTTATTCAGGCAAGTGCCACCGAGGGCGTAAGAAAATTCTGTAGGCTGGTTTTTTGTTGTAAAGGACATGCATACAGATTTAATGGTGTTAATTGACATTTGCCATTCTTGCCACCAATTGGAGACCAAATCGAGTGCTCTGTTTAATAATAAGTGGTCTGCGTAACTGACAATGTCTTTATAAATAATACAATCATCCGCGAAGAGCTTGATATCACATTCAATGTTCATCGTTCAATGTTCACATTCACATTCAACTTCCTAAAAATTTGGCTTGAAAGGCCACGTCTATCGCTGTATACGTCTTTACTAGGTCTTACCGATGTAGCAGTGTTTATGGATTTCCTAAAATGGAAACGTGGAAACGATGCATAGGCGCAAGATGCAAAGTTACAATTTAGATCCGCGCTGTCCTACTTGTTTCATAAAACCATTTCATCATTTTATTAAGGAAACTTGCTGTTTCTTTTTTCTCAGATGACAAACTGTTTGTTGGCTGAAATTCGCACGTTTTTCTGTTGTCAATGCTACTATCTATCCGGGGATTTTCACTGTTGCGTACTTGCGGGAATCTAGTTTCTCTTTAAGATTTTCTGAACTCCAACGCTTATTGTTCCTTTCGTGCTTTGCCATCTTTTCTGAGTGCGGTGCACAACCTAAAGCTTCAATTTTGTCACTTTTTCTATGCTCTAATTTGTCGAGCAGAGCCGTGAAGTGCACGAATTGATGGTGAATTGGAGCCATTCTACTACGACGGATTGTCTTTCTATTTACTTTGTGTGCTGCAACACTAAAGCGGCCACGGACGTGAAGTCCTACATTTCAGAGGAAGAGAAGCGAAGCATAGTAGGCAGTATGTTTTGATGTTGTAGCTTGAAGCTGCTTAAGATCACAAATGTCGTTTGAGGTCCACGTACCGTTACGCAACCTTATAGAGCAGTGTCTGAAGGAGAAAACAAACAATAAAATTGGTTGGGGATGCAATCAATATTCCTCTTTTCCCTCTCAAGACTTTGTCCCCTCAAGACTTGTCAACGAGAGAGCCAATCTTCTGCGACAGGAGAAGGTTTGCTATTCGTAAAACGCAACCCGCTGGACCTCGTGGCCAATTCAATTTGCCGTTTCCAGTGTCCGTCACTCAGATGGCCAGCAATATCCAACCTTGCGTTCTGCTTCCGCGAATTCAGTTTTTGTTGTTCTTTTTTACATCCAATCTGAATGCAGGGATTATGCTGGGACATACATTTATTGATGCCGAATGTATTCAGAATTATTTGTGTCGAAATGTGACGTTCTTCTGCACGGTTTTGCCCACGAATGAGCAGGTTTTCTACGAAAACAAGTTTTCTGCGTGCGCCGTTCTCGGATGGATGTCCCAAAGAGAACAAAATACATATTGCAGGAAGCCTGCTCCAATAACTTCGCTTAGTTGGCGTAGGCTTCAGGAAATTGACTTCTACAGAAGAAAGGCTCTAAAATTGTGCAAATGTCACAATTGCGCACAAATACACCCGAATACTGCAGTAAAAAATTCAAGCAATATTCTCAGTGGATCTCCTTGCGCGATCGGCTCGACCATCAACTGCACAGAAAGAAACGTTTGGCTGACCTTCTCTTTAGGAGGACTTCTAATGTGTTTTTGAAGAAGCGTTCACGACACGTGCCTTTAAAAATGACGTTGAAAAAAAGGAACATCCATCTTAGTTTCAAGCTTATTGAAATGTTCATATAAAAATATTATGTTGCAGCTTCGGCATGCAGCACTTAGCCTAACCTTGACGTAGTAGTTCTGCGGAAACCCGCAAGGTGGAGAGAAGAAATGAATAAACGGAAAATCAGACATCCACCCGTTCGTAGCCATTGCTAAAAAGGAAACCCATACGGATTTCTCGAAAGGAAAAGCGTCATAGTTGAAGAAAAATTCGTCCTGGCACGGGACTGGAACCCGGGACTACCGCCTTTCCGGGGCAGCCGTTCTACCGTCTGAGCTAACCAGGCGGCTAGCAGGTGGCAGGGCGAAGTCGAATTTGTAGAGAACACGAAGCAAACGCAATTGTTTGACGTTGTAGTTCTGCGGAAACCCGCAAGGTGAAGAGAAGTAATGAATAAATGGAAAATCAGACATCCACCCGTTCGTAGCAATTGCTACAAAGGAAACCCATACGGGTTCCTCTTATGAGGAACCCACATGGGTTTCCTTTGTAGCAATTGCGACGAACGGGTGGATGTCTGATTTTCTATCTATTCATTAGCCTTACTTTATGGCCACGCCGCAGCCGTTTCTCTAGTTCGCGCTACAGACACTGTCGACACTTGCTCTCACTTCTTTGTAACGCGCACAGTGTTTCGCTTACATGCACCAAGAACTGCTATGCTTCGCATATTCTTGGTTTTTGTCTCTAGCATACTTACGCTTATGCTGTTTGTGAAACACTGGTAGTTTTTTTGCGGACGCTTTATATAAACCAGGACCTTCCATAAACCATAAACTTCCAGGAGCTTAATCTTAACCCTTTCTACGCCCGTACGAATACTTTCAAGTACAGCTTCTTTCCCCAAACAATAGAAGTATGGAATTCCTTACCTGGCTGCCTTCGTTCACTCCCGATAAGCGAACTCGAAAGTGCTCTCTATGAAAACCAGTATGTGTAAGTACTTAAAGTATGTTTAGTTTATACTATATGTGTATGCATATTGCTGTTTCGTTCCATTTAAGAATCGATGACAACGATTTTTTCGTTCTTTGACTGTCTTATAATTGTTGTAAGAGTCATTGTTGATTTCACTTTATTTTCTGTTCACCACTGTTTTTAATAAATAAATAAATAAATAAATAAATATGGACTAACCACAGAATGTTATTTTGAAATACAACACCAAGAAATTAGATTTCGCATTAGCGTAAAAGGTAGTTGCTCCGATATTTCAAGTAGAAATCACTGTTAGCAGTTTGATTCATTCTTCCTTAAACAATTTGTGATGTTAACATTTATTTGCGAGTGATTCGCTTTCAGCCATTAGGGGAGTTAAGTACCCATGCATTTGCTACATCCTGTAATTGCTGACAGTATTATCCCGCAAAGAATACATTCATGTCGTTGGCATAAATCACAATTTCCTCTGTACCTTGTGTGTTAACTATGTAGTTGAAGTAGAGTAAAAATAGGACTGGACGTAATATAGACCCTTCGGTTATGTTTGTTGACATTATTCCTGTATTGGACTTCATAACATTTGCAGTTTTGGATGGTTGACAATTATTCAAGTAGTTACGAAGTAAGTCTAACGCTACTGATCTAACGCTACGTTACTGATCTAACGCTACTGATCTACTGATCTAACGCTACGCTACTTAACCTTATTTAGATGTGCTGCGTGCTACGGAATCCAACAAAATATGTGTGCAGGTGCCGAAAAATGTCTTCTGTTATTAACTTGCGCTTATATTTGTCAAGAATTTCTTCTTTTATACTTAGTAAGGCCCATTCTTAGGCCTTGGTACTGGAAAACCAAATTGTCGTTTACGATAACGCTTTTATAAGAATGTAACGATGCAGATCATTTTTAATTACATGTTCAGCAACTTTCGCGAGAACTGAGAGCACAGAGATTGGCCTATATTTATTTAAATTACTTCTGTTAGCGCATTTGTAGACAATAATGACGGGCTAATTTCATGTTTTAAGAAAAGAACAAGGGGCCAGCGTTGTGTTATAGGTACGCGGGAGAGCACAGGCGATAATATCGGTGAATCCTTTAAACCAGCCTTGGCATTACGTTTTCTGCGCCTGGGAGCGTTTTAGTTTAGGAGAGTGTATAATAAAAATATTTCATTTGGAGTGCATGGTAAGGAAAATGAGCATTTATAATACATTCCTTTGATAAAATTCACTGGATCTGAAGAGTAGCCAGCTGGTACATTTGATGTAGGTGCAGTATAATGTGCGCATTTATGCAGTTGGTTAAATTAACACTGGCTAAATTTTTCGGTGCGTCAATGCAATTTTTATTGTCCCTAAGTTGATTGTTTTAAGATAGACGAAGTTTGCTTCGGGGAACGGCATGCATCGAATTTATTTGGGTAATATTCCTTTTTTGCTTTCAAGGTGTTGGCTCCAGGCTTATCCAAAGTGTTTTTTCATATTCAAGAAATAAATTAGCGTCTTCTGCCTGTAGGAAAGCGGTTTTCCGCTTACATTATTTTCTGGTGTTTCCGGGAAATTCATGGTTCGCACCTTTTCTGGTGTTTTCTAAATGGCCGCTCGGGAAAAGCCTCATTTTATATCACTGTGGAAATATCCATGAAAAACTGAACTGCGATGTTCGGTTCTTTTTTTGTATCACTCTGCTCCAGTCAGTGATGCATGTACGATCTCGAAAGTAAGCTAAGCTTTCGTCATCAATCGCCCGGAAGAAAGTAGGCAGATATCTCCGTGGAATGCGCTTTGCAAGACACGAAAGTCACAGAAAATGGGCATGTGACTGCTAAAATCTAGCACTAAAGTGCCATCGAAAAAATTCTAACTTCCATAGTTTGTCAAACAAACGTCTAAAAGGAATTATGTGCTATTTGTAATTCTTGTTGATGAGTTTATGTAATTTGCAATGACATGAGAGTGTATGATGTGGAAAAATGGGCGGATATTTTTTGATTAGAGAGTAAATTAATGTTTATATTGCCAATGTAAATAGCCTTTAGGCTATTTATGAATGTAAAGCGGAATGACGTTTCAAGGAATTTACAAAATTTATTACTTGAAACCGATAGTTGGCGTGGAACAATAATACTATGAATAATATTGACGAGCAATACCAATGAATCTATGTCCTTACCTGAAATTCAATATAATAGAATGATAAAAATCGTTTTTGATATACGCACATACGCCGTCTTTACGTTTGTATGTCCAAGATAAGGAAACATTTTTATAATATCAATGGTTGGCACGTCACAATTGTCAACATACTATGTTTCCGTAAATTCTCGAATGGCAAACGCTTCATGAAGGCTGTAAGTCATTGGGTTAGTTCTTCAGACTGCGGATATTTAAGTGACATAAAGAGAACGAACTTTAAAAGGTCTCTCTATAATCTGAGACACATGTTTTGAACCAGTGCACTTCGAACCCAGCCACGATTCATGGAAAATGTGGAAAAATAACAGCGCAGCCAAAGTACCTAATTTTGCCGAGGTCATGCTCACATTTGATAACGTTTGCCCTGTCACCTTATTCTTTTGTGTGAACACCTTGTTGTTTGACTGCCATATGTACTAATAACCAGCGTCAACAGCTTTCGTGTACGTCAGCCAGAGCTGTCGCATGCTGCAAGCCATTAGGTTATCGTAGAAAAGGACGCCTCCTCGCTTTTGTCTCAGTTCTTTAAATTTAGCTTGTCATTTTTTCATTGCTATGTGAGCGACAAAGCACTCCAAGATAACTGGCGGTTTGTTGCTTTCACGGGGAGTCTGTGAAGTCCATCCATGACATTCGATTGATTTGGTCAAGGTAAAATTCAGTTATAAGCTCATTACTAACTGTGAGCAAATTTTTGTTTTCACAAAAATGCAGCCCATGAATTTCCATGTTCTGACACCTACGGTATTTCTCTAGTTCATTCAGGTGTACTTTGAGGCTGGCAAACTTAGAATCAGCATGATTGGCTCCCACGTGGCAAAGCTGCTTAGCAAGAAACTGAATGTCTTTGTAATACGCTCGCCTGCTCTATTACTCTCTTTCTCCGTCTCTTTGTCCTCGCGTTTTCGATAGTTGAGGACCCTATCGTATCTGTTGGACATTAGTTGCAGCGATGATTTGACACCTTTCAGCATCGTTCTAATGAGGGCAACGATATCAACATGTACTTTAATTTTCATTGGAACAGTTAGCTATGTATGCTCCTGTATGCTCACGTGTATGCTCCTGTAATAAAAAAAAGGAGTACAGGGGCAAGGCGGGAAATGGAAATACAACACAATGAGCAAAATGAAAACAAGGTGAAAGCAGGTGCCAACGTTTCGACGAGTGGGCGTGTCTTCTTCAAGACGACATATGCATTGCTCAGCACAGTATATAACTGGGGTGCTTCTAAAGGGGACAGGGTGTAAGGCGAGTGGGTGTGGCCGCGAGCGAATGTGTGTTAGTGGCGAGGCTGTAAAACTGAGAACAAAGAAGTGCTGTGTACAAGGGCGGTGACGCGGCCGTCTGTCAATCACGTGTCAACAGCCGTATGTCAGCATGCGTGTCTGGTGGTCGCGGGCTATCGTGTCTCTGAAACAGATAATAGAAGGAGCGGCGGAAAGCAGTGATCGCAAAAAAAATATTGAATAGAAATAAATAAATAAAAGAAAACAAACGAAACAAACACTCAGCAACAAAGCTAAGTGCTCTTGCCTATAGCTTGAAATTTAGCATAGCGTATAGATACTAAAGCTCCCTTTGAACTATTTATGCCTATTCGTTGTAGTGTGATGAACTTATGGATAAGGTACGATTCTTTGCATTTTTTTCTCCTTCAGAACGGAAATTTCACTGTAAGATGTAGAGTTTAAGTTCATCAATGTTGTGACCTGGTTGGTAGAAATGCTGGGCAACGGCCTCGTCAAGCTTTTTAGCTGTGCCCGCGCGATGTCAGTTTAATCTGACGTTCATTGATTGTCCCGTTTCACCCATACATTGTTTCTTACAGAAGGAACATTCAAGCATATAAATCACATCCGAACTTGTGCAAGTAAAACTAGATTTCACTTTGTGCGCATAACAATAGGCGGTGCTTTTAATTTTCATGTCACTTTGAAGGTGCCTGCAAGATTTGCACCTTGGGCGACAACATGCTTGTATTACGGGGGAATGCTGTTGGCTGACTTTTGTGTGCACTAACATGTCTTTAAAGTTCTTGTTTCGGCGATAGCTAACCCTTGGTACATACGGGAACGATTTGCTTATACACTCGCTACTCGATAATATTGGGTAATATTGGATATTTGACACCTTTCAGCGTCGTTGGAATGGCGGCAACCATATCAACATGTACTTTAATTTTCATTGGAACAGTTAGCTATGTGTTGATGGCACCCAGCTCACTTGCTTGTTGACAGTCCTGTTATTTTGACGGCTTAGTTCTCTGCTTGCTGCCTCTCATTTAAGGTACGACGCAAGTTTGACGTTTTCCACTGTCTTTGGCACCTTAGTGTTTTCCTGGTTTCCCCTAGCCACCAGAGAAACTACTATAACGGTAGTTCACGCCCTGCGCAACCCGGAAACTGGCCGTCATCAGGAAGCTCTTCTTTACGTGCGAGAGAAATGGTTGTGTCACACGCATCGTGTTAACGCTACTAACTGAAACTTCTGAACTTCCCTGGCAGGGGAAGCTTGGTAGGATGATAAAGAAGAGTGCATAATTAAAATACACCAGGAAGTGTATGTAATAAAACGCTCCTTAGTGGTCAACTGTATAATGCACATAATACTTCATTACTTGGAAAAGGTGCAAATATTTAATGTTACCTGCGTTCAATAAACGCTCATGTGCTAGACAATTCTGCCACCGTATATGTGGTGGCATTTACTGTATAAATCTGAATCATTTACGTTTTGCGGCCTGATGTTCAAGGTTAAGATAACCACGCGGCTCTGATGACTCTAACACTAGTTTCGTTGGTATGGCAGGTATGCTGCCATACCACTATACTATACTGAGAAAACAGCGAGATAAAAACTAATGACAATAAATAACACAGTATGAATTGTCAAACGAATAAATCCAAACCATTAACGAATGAGTCACACGCTCAATGTACCAATTAAAATGTCACAATTCTAGGCACGCGACAACTTCAGCGCCTGCCGCGTATAATCGCATGAGGCAGGTAGAAGGTGTGGTAAACACAGCACGACCATCCCCAGAGCTGCAAAACGGATCATGTCGTGACAGGTACCTTCTCATTATAAATTTAATTACCCTGTGTAGTACCAAGACTTCTCGCAGAGATCTCACTTTATGAGTGTCCTGTTTCAGCCGACTGCGTCCTATTCAGTTCACGATCTACCGTATTTGCGCAGGATTTCTCTCTTCAGGGTCAATTCTGTCTTCCTGATGCCATTTATCTGATATCAGATGAATGACATCAGAGGTCAGTTGAAAGCCATCAGAGTGATCCCATTCTTCTGACGGTCTGTACCCGCTGTGTGCAGACCCCTTCAAGCTTTTGGCTTTTAGTCTGCGCCTCCAGCATTTCGTACATGCTATAATGTACCTTAATGCCGAAATAAAATGAATGAATGAATTCTTGCGTACGAAAGCATACATTTTACTGGAAGCTAATAAAATTGACTAGTTACGTTTACGGTATTCAATTCAGAGCACCTGCCGGGTTCAGGAAATTAAAGCCCAGCATTGCGTTGTAATGTTCGCGTTAAACTAAAACCACGTTCGAGAACCCCGTTCACCATGTCTTGTCTTGAATACGCGTTGACATTGAAGTTACCACTGTCTCGCCTTACTTAAATAAAGCCTTTCGCTGCATGGTAATCCAAATTCCAACGCCTATCTAGCTCTGCCATCTAGTTCCTTCAGCTCGAGAACTGCTCCTGCGAAACGATGATAGGCCATGCATCCGCTGCAGGTGTGAGTACAGAACAGCGGAAAACACGCCTGCTGCTGCTTGCGGCGAAATCTCGAATACCGATAGTGTCATACTTGCGGTGGTCGCGGAAGGCATCGTCAAGATTGTACTTGTGGCGTCGCCGTGCCTGTGAGAGTGAAATCTGCGCCTAGTGGAGCAGGTAGGGGAGCCTATGAATCTGTCATGAGTGAGGTGCTCCCGAACAGAAAGCGGACAGCTAGCGGGAACGTCCAACGAAGGCGAGCGGCGAGCCGTAGAACTGCCGGAAGCACTTACGTTTGGCCCAATGAATTCCTTGGAAGGATTCGTCGCGCAGCTACTCTTGGTGTGGGGAGGAGGCTCGGGAGCGAGTAGAGGCCTGATGCTGGTGCCATCGCGAGATGACGATCGGCACGGGTGGACGCAGTCAATGTGGTACGACAAGACGGGGAATGACGCGACGATTCAGACGGTGGAGCTATTGTGACTGAGCGCGCGTGGTGGCGTAAGTCCTCCTAAGTCGGGGCAGGGGGTGGCAGCCGGAGTGTGGAACGGAACGGGAGCCTCGAAGTTTGGTGATGTGGAAGTGGCTGTCCAGCTGAACGAACCAGACGTCCTGCATGTCGCTGTGAAATTTCCGGACGCCCTACAACCACGGAACGTTTGCGGGACCGCGTGGGGATACGTTACTCTCGCCTTGGTAGGGTCTGTGCGTTGACTCTGGCATGCACTTCTACGTCAACAATGCGAGATACCAGCACTCGCGCTATGTCCCCGCAAGTTGCGGGCCACGAGATCGTCTTCTTTCATTACACTGACTTCTACCAGGCTCGGTAATCTATGAGAATCTGCGCCAGATTGTGATTTCGTACAAAGGAATCATTGTTACTACGCCTCGCTCACAACCTACGCTGTCGGTGCTGCCTGGTACATCTCTCCCGGATCGGGTGAACCCGACATACGAACGACGAGAGTGGCTACTTCCCGTACCCCTCTGACGAAAGCCTGGCAATTCAGCGTCGAACGAGTAGCGGCCGGAGTGACCATGCCATCGCAAGACGAAGTTCTTGCTGGTTGTCAGAATACCCCACCCTGCAAAACCGTACCCGACCTGAAATGGTGACGTGGCATGAACGAGCAGGGGCAAAAAGCACACTCGCGACACTCGCAGTTCTCGGCCACTGCCACCGTAGCGCGCCGTTCAATGACATCGTCTTCAGCGTTTTTTCGCTCAATGGCCTGAACTCTCGGCACGTGCCAATAACCAGCCAAAACGCCTCAGCTCTGATTGCCGAGTTGCAGAGCAGTGGACGCGCATACGTCGACAAGGCAAGGCGGCGTCCACAATGGAAAAGTCAATGCGCTCTGTGCCCATAAACACTCAGCCACGACCACCAGATAGCTATTTGTGCCCTTCTCCGCAAGACCTGGACTTCTTAATGGATGCTACAAATGGCCACTTATCTATATAGGCTTGAAGTCTTTCTTTGTTCTATACTCACGGCTTTTGCACATATTTCAGTCATGCTTCTGAGTAGGAGTGGGGCCCGCAGCGGCGCGACTATCGCATTACCGGTGAAGAAGAAGACTGCTCATGTACATGTAGCGCGAGACTAGAAGATGCTGATGCGCTCGAACTGATAGCGGCCGCTCCCCAGATGGCTGGCCGAACATTGTCTACGGTGGCTACCTCGTCAGGCCGCCTCCTATAAGGCCAAATTGCAGTATACGCCCAATCGCATCTTTAAAGGAAATGTGCAAGCTGCAAAAAATTCGGTACGTGTTTGTCCGTGCATGTGTGCATGTTTCGAAATACACACAAGTGAGGATTATTACATGTGGCGTTTCATAAGCTTTGCTAATGTGGTTTCTTTTTGATATCCTTTTATCTTATGAAAACGCGTCGCGCAGGATCGGTTCTATTTTACGACGTTTCTTATGCACCAGGATAAAGTGATGGGCTTAGGCGCCATTGATAAATACAGACATTTTGTTTCACGGACCATAAACAGTGCTAATCAAAGTCTTTGATTGACTGGAAGCCTAGATGAATGTGACCCCAGACGTGCAAGGGTTCTCATCAGGCTGCAGAGTGTGAAGGCCAACGCGAGTTTTCCCAAAAGAGGTTTTATGTCGCCTCCCTCTGGTCTAGGTTAACCAACTTCAAGCGCAATGGTCTTTGCCTACCGTGAGCCGACAATCAAAGCGTTCCACGTGGCACTCTGCAAGCTTGCTTTCATGCGGATGCCGCTGAGGAGGTTCCTGTACCGTGTAGCTAGCGCTTATGGCGCTTGGCACAAAGCCCATGGAGAGCATACCTCGATGTCGTAAAAGAGTAGAGTCATTACAGCACTTTTTATGAGAAAAGATCGTAAGCCGCGCTTTATTACCCGGATTTATCGTCCAGTGTCGTCATAGAGCGTACATTTTGTTTTGGTTATGTTATAAATACGGCGGCAATTTGTCTACTCTCTCTTAGGCACACGCATACTTCCGGAGCTTTATGATAGGTACATAAATAGTGATGAGGAGGCACCTACAAAGGGAAATCTCACACCCAAGAATGGCGCCAACGAATTTCATTTGCTTAGAGGAAAACCAATCAAGAAGCGGTGCTCTTGCTTTCCCCTTCATGAATAGAAATGCAATATTGGACCTAATGGTACCACAAATTTCTCTCCTTCATTATCAGTAGTCTATATTTATGTGAACTGGAGGACGAAGGCATCTTCCAGCGATTTCTAACTATTTCTATCTTGCGCTTGCTTATTTTAAGTTATGCCTGCACATTTCCCAATTTCATCACACCACCCAATTCTCTGCTTTCCTCGACCTCGCTTTTTTTCCCTTCTTTTGGCAGCCAGTGTGCAACTCGAAGAGATCACCGTCTATGTGCCTCATGTATTATTTGACCTGTCCCTCTCCAATATTCCTCCAAATTTCAACTACATAATAGGCTAACCCCGTTTTATCGGTAATTCAGAACACTGTCTTCGTGTATTTTAGTGTTACACCAAACATTTTTCTTTTCATCGCTCGTTGCGTGGTGTTTAACTTGCTCTTATAGCTTCTTCGTTAACCTCATTTTCCCGGCCAAATGTTAGTACGAAAGAGTGAAAGCATTGTTGACTTGTTTTTCATGGATAGCAACAAGCTGCTGGCCGTGATTTGGTAATGCCTGCCGCAAGCACTTTACACTTCTTTTATTTTGTTGTAATTTTCCGCCTGAAGGTCGGAGTCCCCTGTCAGTAATTGACCCAGGTAAACGTTCTCCTGCATTGATTCTAGAGGCCCAGTACGAATCAAGAAGGTTAGCTTTTTTTTCTGGATGTTGAACATTAGATCACCGGCAAAACTTTTCCACTAGTCTTTCTTATATAGACAAATAACATTTCGCGCAGGAACAGAAGAATGCTTTTGTGGCTTGCTCAAAACGAGCGATAAGTTCGAGTTCTTTCTTTCTTGGTGGGGAAATGGAATAAATTGTTTATTTTTAAGGCGTAAGTTATTGAAGGAGGTCCTGTTTCTTTCATATTTGTGCTTAACACAAGGCACACCTACAGCTTTCTCCAAAGCGCTAACAAAAGCATAATTTAGGTGCCAAGCCCATGTGGTCTACGATATCTACCTCTATGAGTTAAGGTTTCGTTTGGAATTTTGTAGCTTAACCAATTGATAAGATGATATTTAGAGGTGGTTTCCGACACTGCAACTCTCAAGCAACGAATGACATTAATAAAGCAGTGTGGCAACCAGTTTGCCAATTAAAGCCTTTTGAAAGAAATGGGGCCGAAAGAAAAGTGACTATTTCTTTGCTTGTTTGAGGTATCTTTTACCCTCTGGGAAACACAACCAGTCGACGCGTGATTAGTTACAACATTAACACTCATGTTTGGCCATGTACAGCACTATCTGCTAGAAGAACATGCCTTCCAGTGAGATTTGCCGCAAGAACGTCGAAGTAGAACGGACACAAGAGTAATGCATTCACCTATGAAAGGGCAGAGCAACAGTTAGTGCCGTGCAACAATGCCACAGATGCCAAGACCGAATGCTTCGGAATGCCCTTTCACAGTAGACGCCCACGGCTGTGCATCGCTTCTGTGCGACTTGATGCAGTCTATGTGTGCCGGTGGCGTGCGTGCCCGCGTGGTGGTGCTGTGTGTGTTCTAAGGCACGGCGAGTCGTTCCGGAGGTCCCAGCAGGGACCTTCAAGCAGTCTCTGAGGCGAAACCTACTACTACAATTGTAGTCACGAGCAAACGACGCAAGGCCCCTACGAGATTTGAGAAATTTCATTTACTCTCTAGATTTGCATTACCACCAGTAGTCGCAGGCGCCAAGTGTCATTAAAAGCTATTAATGGCACTTGGCGCCTGCGACTACTGGGAGCTAATCTGTAAGCTACAGGCCTTGTCACTGCGACGTTTGCTGCGTCAATGCTTTCGACGTTGTTTTCCATCAACTGTGCTATTCTCGCTGCAGCTTCTACTGCGGGTGTGTATTGCGGGTGCGTACGCGAGATTCTATTGCATGATTAAGGCTTATTATCGTCATTGCCTTCTACGCCTCCTACGTGCCTCCGACGCTGACTTTACGAGCATAACGACAAAGAGTAGCACGCAAACGCAATGCTATCTTGTCAAGAACAATTTCTATGCGATGCATATAGTGTAATCTTTGTCCATACTTGTACCAGCGCTCAAAGTATACCCACAGATGTTATTGCCTGTTGAGATCATCTGCAGCCCAGAACCTTCCCAATATTTTGTTAGCCCTGCTGTTTCGCCATAGCTAAGTGGTTAGTGCGCTAGACATCTAATACAGATAATCCCAGTGGAAACGGTTTTGTAAAAGCTTTATTTTTCTTCACACTGTAGCAATGACGAAGTTGGGGATGATGAGGTTGCCTGACGACGAAGAAAAACATTGCTGTGTGTTGTCGATGATTACAATGGCCATCGCAAGCATAACAGACTACATTGGGTCGATGGCGTGCACCGCTTATCTCTACATTAGTGGGTTGGTTAGCGCATCAAACACCGCAAATGAATCAACCGAAAGTGAGCTGCCTAACTATGGTAGCCGGTGCTTGGCCACTATAGAGTGGCACTTAGCGCGTGCACGGGAGTTTATCATTTGTTCCTTCCTTCCCCTAGAGTGCCCGCCTGTTTTGCCGCAAACTGCCCAAGAGGGCTGGAGAGGTCCTCTGGGAAGAGTTTCGCAATTTGCCATTTAGGCGTTCAAAGCGTCGCTAACATATGTGGCGGCTGCTTGCAGAACTGTCGATTCAGAAAACACTTCATGCGTGAAAAGAAATGTTGCATATGGGTTAATATTATTGTACTAGTTCTTACCGAAGATGAAGACACGACACACCCTAAAACGCGGAAAACGATAAGCAAAATTGTTACGGCCGCAACGATATCCGCCCGCACGCACTACTTTAGGTGCATCAAATGCCCTACTTCGGGGAGAAGCTTCTGCGCGATGCCGCACCTCAGTTTGCTTCACCTGCGCATGTCTCGGCGAGAGGCAAAGCGACATTCATGACAAAAAAGTATATATCAGTAGGAAGAGGCAACAAGGCAAAGCCAGTTTCGAGTACCTAACTGCGGTCGAAATAAAAACAACTTTGATCGCATTGCGGTGAGTACTGACTATATTCGTATTACGAAGAAAAACAATTTTGCCCATAGGTAAAAAGCGCATCTAGCTAACGAGGTAGTGGCACATTGTATCTAAAGAGGCGGATATCGCTCTTCACTAAAGAGCAGATCTCTTTTCGTGCCAACAGGGTACGAACGTTTTTATGATTGTCATGTAAGTTTCTTAGCAAATCATTGGTGCTAAAACGTAGCCTAGACCAAGCACAGGCCAAATTTTGCAATAGAGGCACATACAAAAAAATAATGTTTTAAATACAAAATGAACTCTGAGGCAGATTCAAGACTTCAATGCACGGGCATGCATCGGGCTGGGTGCTCCGTTCTCCTCAGCGGCAGTAGAAACTGTCTCCATTTCGAGTAAATAACGCACGCAATCGTATCCAAAATGGAAGATGTCACGGTATGCTAAGTACTAGTAGACTATAGGCCCTTACGAAATCGACCACCAACAACTACTGTCAAGCGTGCGCAAGCATACGACACGCCGCAGTTAGCTCGTTTGTGAAATCCTGCTGCTCATAAATCGCCACACCCCCGGCACAATACGGCTGCACCCTTGAAATTAAAGTCTATATTCGGTTAGTAGGTGGTTGACGTTCTCTTCCCACTTGATGGAAACTTTCACGTTATTTTTAGGGAGCGCGGGTTTATTTGTTATAGCTTTCTAAAGCGATTCCTTGTTTTCAGACGCCTGTTTTGAGAGGCCTGAAGTTTGCGCACAGCAGGGCGACCAAAGACTTCTTGAAGTGTCGTTCTGAATGCTGTCCCGGTGCCAAAGTCAGCCTCATGGTTTCGGAACCAAAGATGGGCAACCCCGGAAAGGTAGAATGGCCCGTAACCGAGCTTGTCAGCTTCAGACCATTTGTTGTGTGCACTCACACGGTTGTACGATGACAGCCAGTCCTCTACGTCATGATCGTCAGTGGCATTGAATATGGGAGTATCCTGTTGGCGTGGCGCACCAGGACAGACGACTGGAGGCGGTGCCTGCGGTGCATGGGTAGGGCTAGTCTCCTTAGGCATGGGAGATGTGACAGGGAGCGTCCGGCTTCGGAGTTCCAGGTTTGCAAAAGGTCCAGCACCTTCCACAAAATGTCGCGAAGCTCTTTGGGTAGTAAGCGTTCGCGACTAGAACGATAGAGCAGCGAGAGGTAGTACAGCCGATTGAACACCGAAACAAGGTTTTTCTCTCTCGTCGTCGTTGTTTCTCTCATAGCCACAGCCCCACTGGTCCGTATTCTACAGTACAAAATATTTATTTTTACATACTTCGGCCCTATTCTGGTCCTTTGCAGCAGTAGGGCAGAACAAATAAAAGAAACATACGAAAACTCAGTGGAACACCTTAAGAAAATTCAGGGCAGTAAACTTATCACACAGGTGCGTCTACAAAATATAACTAACAGTGCCAATTTACAAACTGAATTGTGTATCTCGTTCCAGCATTTGGCAACTCTCGGGAAATTACTGTACTTTAATATGTTTGTGCGCGCACAGAAATTCTTTAGTCCGAGGCTGCGACAACTTTTATTTGTAAAAACATACGCGAGCTAAGTCTACAAGATAAGTAAACAATTGAGTATAGTATATTCACGAAGTTCTGATGCCACAGGGTGCATAGAAGGCATAAATTCAAAACATTCATTGGGGGCGACAGATAAAAACCCCGATCGTAGTGACGACAAATGAAATGAACTGCCTTTCTTTGTACAAATTCATTTTCCTGATGTCACTCATTGTATGCGGGTTCCAGAAGCATGACGCGTACTCTAATACGGGGCGAATAATTGTTCGACACATAAGCATGCAATGGAGTGCTTTTGGTGACTTCGATGACGTTCATCTTAAGTAACCTAATTTACTCAGTGCTTTAGATATGATGTGGTGGATACGCTGTGGCCACCGCATGTTGTGCGTGAAGGTAATTCCTAGGTACGTGTACAGCTGTGCCCGGGTTAATATTGTGCTGTTGCGAGCGTACACTTGCTGTGAATGAAAACATCTGTTCATAAATGACAATGCTTTGTTTTTTTAACCTAATGCGCATCTGCCAATCCGTACAGCAGTTGCAAAATCTGGTGAAGGAAGCCTAAAGTAAGGTGTTATCACTAGGATAAAAAATTGCCAGGTATAGGATGAAATCAACGGCATAAAACTAAATTTTAACTTAGTATCGCAGGGAAAGTTATTTGTGAATATTAAAAATAACAACGCTCTGAGAACACAGCCCTATGGAGCACCTGATGCTACATTTGTAGTCGACGACGAAGTGTAATTAAACTAAACTAACGAAGAGCGACAGTCAAGAAAGCTAGTTATCCCACCGATCAGTCGAGGATTATTTAAAATAACGTTTAGTTTACTTAATAGCTTGTATATAATGGTTTCGAAGGCTCTCAAAAGGTCAACAATTATTGAATCAACAAGAAGTATTTTAATGACTGGAAAATGTAGAGAGGTCGGCCGGATAATGGAGCCTCTGGCCTGCTACTCTACGTAAGGGAAGGGGAAGAGGGGAAGAAAAAGGGTTACAATGGGCGATGATAATGATAGGAACGAGGTGAAGAACACATTACGCAACTGGCATCACAGGCGTGAGTCCAGGCCCGTGTCACCTAGAAAACGTGAAATAGCACACATTGTCTCTGTCGTCTGCCAACTCCGTGGCCATGCGCCTAGCAAGAGGTCCTCCGACAGTGGTCCATTGTGTAAATGTCTCAATGTATCTGCCATTGTGAGTCTTTCGCGCGCATACTCAGGGCTAATGAATCAATTTGTTTGCCTAAACGAATTACCTAGATATGTCTTGTGAAAATTCCGCCACTTATGCTGTACTGAAACCACAAAGAAAGCCATGCTGTATGTTAGACAGACTATTTCAAACAAGGTATTCTGTAATATGATTGCGTATGACATGCTCCGGTAGTTGCCGGAATTAGTGGTGAGCGATTTGGCCAATAGTTAGAAGTAGCTTTTCACAAGACTTACGGAGAGGCAGGACATTGGCTAGACCCACGACTTAGGGACAATGCCTGAAGCCAAAAATTTGTTCGAAATGACCGTCAAATAAGATGAGCACCAGAGATTGTTGCGGACCAGAAAGATGTCGGGAATATTGTCAGGGCCAGTGCACTTGTTCGTGTATAAATTGATTATAAAATTTAAGATACCGACTTTCACTGATTACCACATCGCCGATAGACAGCTCAGGATTAGTACTTGTAAGAAGTTGGAGAAATTTGTTGTGATGCGTGAATACTGTTTGGAAGTGGACCTTAACAGCATTAGTTATTTCAGTGCGGTCTCAAATAGCCATGATACCTAATATAAGGAAAACTACAACAGTTTTGATTGGTGTGATAGAAGTCCAGGATATACGCGGGGTACATCGTAATAATTCTGGTAGTTCAACAAGAAAAATAAAAAAAAATTCGGTGTTTGCATTTTGACACGCATTTGCTCGTTAGCAATTTTAAAGCGACGAATACTGTCAAGATTACATGCATTCAGTCGCTGCAAACAATTAACACGGTGCGATGTTTGCAGTATGCGGCGATTCATCCAAGGAAGCTTAAGATTTGTCTATTTAGCTAACAGAAGAAGAAAATCATGAAGTCATATTTTGCGATGCATTCAAATGCGTGCGCCAATGTGTCAACGTTATCATGGAGACCAAGTGCGTGGAAGGATCTAAATTAGACGGTAAATGATCTCTTACGTATGTGTCATCAGCATGAATGCACTCGAAAAACTTTGTAATATTGGGATACAAAAGGATAGCTTATTGGACGAGTTGGTACATGGTACTTGGTAGGCCAGCACGGTGTTACGATGTTACGGAGCAAGTAACCTTTGAGCTTCTCCTGCCCTACTGCGACGAATCGCCTCGAGAGGTTAACAATGCGCCCCCTCGGACAGACCGGCGGTGACACCTAGGAGAGACACGTTTGGTGAATAAAGTGTTGATGGATGGTACACTGCCGCTGTCGCAGACAATGGGAGCAAGAAACTCCTGGAAAAGGGCAGTCTACGCGTTTCCTCACTGCCACGGCTATCCGCCAAGGTCGTTTGACGGACGCTCCTGCTAATTGCTGGCTCATCCTAGGAACCAAGACGCGCCAGTGTGATTCCAGCGTGACAATCCTTGTTAAGGAGGCTCCCCTAATTTCTTTCTGTTCAGTGAAAAGTTACCAAGTGATTGTGCACATGATCGTGTCAACGTGCATCCTTCGGGGACATTGGACGATCCGACTGGACGAAGGTATGACAGCAGATTTCCCTGGCCAAGGGATATAGTGAGGACAGAGGGGATTTAAGCGGACTTTTTCTGCTGCTCAGGTGTCCTTGGTTTCAGTCATGCTAGATTGTGGAGACGTAGCGTTCTCTACTCCTTATTTAGATATTACAACTAAAGTCAGCTCTGCTCGTTTCCTGCCTACAACAACGTCCTTAGCGTGGACGAGTCGGACGATGGCCTGGGCTAGCTACCTCCGACGCCAGCTCCCACAACGGGTAGTAAGGCGGGGGTGTCAATGACAGGATGCATGAACATTCCAATTTAGTTCCCGCAGGCGCAGGTGGAAATCTACCGATTCATTTAAACAATGTAGTTGCGCCCCCCTCCCCCCTCGTCAGTCACGATTCAGTTTTTGCGAAAGCTAAGACGTAAAAGGAAAGACATTATAGAAGCTTTTCACATCTACAAACATGGTCCGGACAAGTGTGTGCGATCGCCATTTTTGCTCCTGACAAGCAAGGAGCTCCGGTCTGCCTTTAGAGGCTGCCGCGTGTAGTTAGATTGTTTGCCTTCCCGTTACCTGCAGTGCTCTGGCGCCTCTTCTGTTTCGGCTTTATGAATGCGGTTTCTCGAAAATAAAGTCAGCTGTTCGTAAAGTACCCTTACTGTTTCTTTCTCTATGACTGGCCTCACGATTTTTTTCTAGATTGCCTTTCCGTTTTGCAGCATATCGTTACTAAGTAATACACTGCGATCAATGAAGAAGGGAAACGTACACAGCTTTGTTGTCAGAAAGGCCATTGATTATATTACATTAAAGACGAGTTTGGACGAGCTGACAACTGAGAAAAAGTACTTATAAGACAGCGGTATTGTGGTTTGGAGTTTCTGCAAGTAAGACTAAAAGATAATGGAAGCGAGAGAATTTCCCTACAAATAGAAAGGTCACGACCACTGCAGTTCGGGGTTCGCCATTCAGTACCCGGTGCATTTAAATCCCCCATGAACACAAAGGTCGAGGTGCTGACGTTGAGTTTTCGCATGAACATGCTAAGCATCTGAGAAACTTCCAAAGAGAAAGCTGGCGGGCGATAGCATACACCAACATTTATGGACAATTTGTTAAGTACAGTTTACACCAAGGAGCTTCCACATTAAGTGTCAGGGAGCACAAAAAAATTACCAAGAATTACAGCACTCCCTAATGAGTGATTCGAGCCCAGTCCTATACGTGTCTTCGTTTCGCGATATATTGAGGCAAATAATTTGAGAGGGACGTGTAGCAGAGTCGGCCATCGTCGAAAATCTGATCTGCGAGTGAAGTGCGTCGGCATTTATACGTGGCCAATCGAAGGTTCCAGCGTGACGGCTGGTGCCGCGTGGCTTCCAGAAAGTACTACACAACTAGCATCGCACGTACAATCAGATTAGAAAGCAATAGCAAACCATGACAGTCAAAATAAGTGCGAATGAGACCTAATCAAGCAAATCAAACAAGCGCGAGCGAGAGCCGACGTGGGCAGACTATAGTACAAAACGAGCGGTCCGGCTGAGACAAACTACGAGTACGCATCGAGCGATAGGGCGAGTCCGCATAGCACCAGCTTCCCGCGCGCACGTCAGTAAAGGGGCCGGTCTCATTGGTCTCTGCCATTCGCGAATCGCGTCTTTCATCTCCTTGCTCCCCGCTCGCTCTTTCACCTTTCGTTGTTGTGCTCGTTTGCTCGGTTACGCAGTCGACGCTCGCCGCAAGAAAGGGTGCCTGTGGGCTACGCTCTAAAAATTTAACGTATGCGCGAGTAAGAAGCGCAAAACTACCACCCTTGCCGTTTGATCGGTCATTCTTTACTGCTACAAACCCGGGTTGGGTAAATTCAGAGTCAGACAGGCCATTATGGAGCCGTTGTGCACTCTACATAGACAAAGTGTGACGTAGTAACAACAAATGAAGGCACATAATTGTTAACAATACTTCTTGCATCAACATACAAAATATCGAAATTGCTAATGGTTCGTGGTAGTGAACGAAAAGTTATACCAGATATAGAAACAAAGGATGGTTTGGTATCGTGCGTTAGACAGTCTGAACTAATGTCCCATATGTAGCGAACGTCATCAATGTAGGCGAGATCGTAGCGTCGTTTTAATCTGGATGCCTTATAATGGAAACTTATGTTTGTATCTTAGTTTCTTTCGTAAGGTACGCACGTTCGGTGATAAATGATCACTTATGTCGAAACCAGAGAGTTTAACTTTCGTAGCATTTTTCATAAATATGGTATTTTTCTGTAAGGTCAACGACTTTTATTAGGACAAGACGCAGTCAGCCGTCTCGCGATCTGCCGACACGATGACAGCTCTAATTGTCTAGACATTTCATCCGGAGATGCTGTCTTAGCACCGGTGTTACATAAAAGAGTAGAACGTCAGTATTTTCATCACGTGTTTTCGGTAAGCAATGTAAAATAATATTGTTCTGAAGCAGGAGTAGTTTAATGTGGGCTAATTGGTGTAACATATTTGACATAAGTTTTTCTTTTCGTCATTGTTTCTTTACTGTTGTTTTTCTTCAGGAATATTGTTCCCGTGTGAACGATTTTTACATCATCGGATATTGAAGTAAGTTTACTGAACGATTGCCTAGATGAGGCTACTTCGGAGTTCAGCTTATCAGCGATTGCACTACGATCAACAGCAGCTGGAAAGAGTCGAACAAATAGAGGTGCGTTTCAAGGATGTCGAAGCGTGAGTTTAAAAGATTCTTTAATATCGGTATTGTCACTGTAAATTTGTTTCCGACTCCCAACAAGTGCGCGCCGTCTCTGGAAGGGAACTGGAGCAAGCTTAGCCGTCTCTGGAGGGGAACTAGTTGAGTTGCGACTTCTACTTGCAGGAGTGGTTTTTGCCTCGCTTGCCTTAGATGTATGTGCTGAAGGTACCCTATAGATTTAGGGTTAAACGTCCACACTCAAGAGAAGGCTATCGAAATAGCGCAAACTACGAAAGCAGCAAGGAACAAAACTGTTAGGACAGAACTGTAGCGACAAAAAGTGGTCATCACTACGATAGCAACTGGCATCCACGATAAAACATACCTGCGTGAAAAAGAGGCAACTATTTGGAATATTCCGGCGTCGCTGCTGTTCTGGCCATTCAAAGAAGGAGTCGTTAGGAATATATTTATAGCATCTAGCGTAGACGTCACTGACATGAGGTTATCGGCGATTGGCTGAGTGACGATGGCATTAGTCAGGAGCGGTGCACGCGGGAGGGCGTAGGGAAGCCACGGGGCACGCTAGAGCTATCACTAATAAGACAGATTGACAGGGTAGTCGGTCGGCGCACCATAGACAACATCGCCGTGTCGTAGACAAGACAGGACAGCCGATAAGGCAGCAACACCGCCGAAAATCAGTGGATGCCTCGGGAAAGCTACGTGATAAGAGGCAGCGATGAAGCAAGATCCCGGCGTCGCATGCTGTGCTAACCAGTGCTGGTTCTTGATTTCTCAGCGACGAGGACCAGTTTTGCTTGCTGCAGGTGAAACTGCACTTGTAAATCCTGGCGCCATTTGGTCCACCCGAAATGCACTTACGATATGCGGTAAGATTCGAAGACCGAGTCATTCCCTATGGTAACGTGACAGCACCCGTTCCCGCAAGGAGTATGACGCGGACCGCAAAAAGCCGCATCATCTATTCTACGTCGGCCCACACGGCTCACCATTCGCACTCTAGCTGTGTCTCCCAGAGAAACTTTTGGAAGCAAGCGACCTCTCCTAAATACGCATTGTGGTCACGGGAAGAATCTGTCACTTGCGGTAGAGCGTGGGGCCGTCTTGCGCTTTAGTCAATCCAAAGTTGTGTTCTGTGTGACATGTAGGATCCTCGAAGAAATTATGGCCGACGTCGCTAAGAGCATGACACAGAGCATGTGCTAAATGTTGTCTGGCACCACCGCACTGAAGTTGGCGCTAAGCTTGTGCACATGGGTCAAATGAGAACTCCACCTGTGTGCTCATGTAATAAAAAAAAGGGAGTACAGGGGCAAGGTAGGAGACGGAAATTCAACACGATGAGCAAAATGAGAACAAGGTGAAAGCAGGTGCCAACGTTTCTACGAGTGGGCTTGTCTTCTTCAAGACGACATATGCATTGCTCAGCACAGTATATAACTGGGGTGCTTCTTAAGGGGAGAGGGTGTAAGGCGGGTGGGTGTGGCCACGAGCGAAGGTGTGTTAGTGGCGAGGCTGTAAAACTGAGAACAAAGAAGTGCTGTGCGCAAGGGCGGTGACGCGGCCGTATGTCAATCACGTGTCAACAGCCGTATGTCAGCACGCGTGTTTGGTGGTCGCGGGCTATCGTGTCTCTGAAGCAGATAATAGAAGGAACAGCGGGAAGCGGTGATCGCAAAAAAAAATATATTGGATAGGAATAAATAAATAAAAGAAAAATAACGAAACAAACACTCAGCAACCAAGCTAAGTGTTCTTGCCTATAGCTTGAAATTTATCATAGCGAATATATACTAAAGCTCCGTTTGAAATGTTCATGCCTATTAGTTGTAGTGTGATGAACTTATGGATATAAGGTACGATCCTTTGCATTTTTTTCTCCTTCAGAACGGAAATTTCACTGTAAGATGTAGAGTTTAAGTTCATCAAATTTGTGGCCAGGTTGGTTGAAATGCTGGGCAATGGCCTCGTCAAGCTTTTTAGCTGTGCCCGCGTGATGTCAGTTTAATCTGACGTTCATTGATTGTCCCGTTTCACCGATACATTTTTTCTAACAGAAGGAACATTCAAGCATATAAATCACATCCGAACTTGTACAAGTAAAGCTAGATTTCACTTCGTGCGCGCAACAATTTGCGGTGCTTTTAATTTAAATGTCACATCGAAGGTGCCCGCAAGATTCGCACCTTGGGCGACAACATGCTTTTATTACGGGGGAATGGTGTTGGTTGACTTTAGGGTGCACTAACACGTCTTTAAAGTTCATGTTTCGGCGATAGGTAACCCTTTGTACATACGCGAACAATTTTCTCAGACGCTCGCTACTTGATAATATTGGGTAGTACGTTCGTAGGATGCTGCTTATGTTTGGGAGTGCATTGGAATATTTTCTTATAAAGGCTGGCGGTCTCTCAAATTTTGGTGTAGGCTGTTTATTCGCTGATTCCGACAGTCTCTCCAACATGACATTATAAGCTTTATCGAAAGCAACTTGTGGATAGTTTCTTTCTGATAGCATTTTTTAAAAGTCATTCAGGTGGTGGATATAACCGTGGTCTTCGCTGCAGATTCTCCTTATTCGTTTCGCTTGTCCAACAAAAATGTCTTGCTTGCAGTGTCGCGGGTAATGACTGTTGTAGTTTAAATATTACTGGCTATCCGTAGGCTTCCGGTAAAGCGTCGTTCTCAGTTGAGCATTGTCTATGTAGACCGTCGTGTCGGCGAAGTTGATTTGATTAGCTGAGTGGTGAGCGGTAAATTTAATACTCGGGTGAAAGCGATTGAAATGCTAATGAAATCGGTCAACGTGTTTCTGCAGTTTTCCTATATGAAAAATAGTTCGTCAATGTGACGAAGATAGGTGTGGGGTTTTAAGGGGTAGGATTTCAACAGGTCTGCTTCATGCTTTCCCATAAATATGTTCACTTAAGTGGGAACTAATCGTGCTCCCGTGCTAGTGCCGAAAGTTTGCAGGTAGTCAATAGAATCGAATTCGATATAGTTGAGCGTGATAACTAATCTACGGGGCGACAGGTAAACTTCAGCAGCGCACGCTTGGGGTTGGTTGCCAGGGATTTCGAAACGGCTTCAATTTCTTCACTCATGCGTATGTTAGTGTGAAGGGCAGGAACATCCAGAATGAGTAGAATAGTGCGGCCAGAGAGAATTTGGTTAGCGTTGATGCCGTTGATAATTCGAGAGAAGTGCGGCGTGTCTTGAACAAAAGGTTAGAGGGGGGGGGGGGTGTTTGACGTGTGGTGATTTAAGAATTTAAATAGTGACTCGGTAGGTGTGTTGGTATGAGTCACAACAGGCCGAGCTGGGATTTTTGCTGTAAATATTTCTTCGACGGGAACATTATGTATTTTAGGAAGGGGATGAAAGCGGCCTTTTTTTTATATTCTTGCGACAAACATTGCGACGCTTTCGTTCGGCCGCTGTACTCTCACCTGAATTGTGGATTCAGATCGCTCCTTGCGATCGAGGCTGGCGTATGTGCGGATTAGCTGCCGTCGGAATTCGTCCCATGTCGATAGGGCCGCTTCACGGTTCTCAAACCATGTCCGCGCATAATCCTCGAGGCCAAAGTAGACATTGCGCAGCTTGCGCTAAGGAGTCCAGCCGTTGTATTCTGCGACACGCTCAAAATGATCGAGCCAGTCCTCTACATCCTCGAAGGCGTCCCCATGGAAGGACGTGGAGATTCGCGGCTGGTTGAGGACGACCTCGGTCGGCGCGGCCGAGGAAGACGATGTAACCGACGTACTCATCCTTCTGACTTCGTTGGGCAGCGACTCGTGCTCAGGTGGCAGTCCTTGAAGTCGGCGGCTTGTCCGTCCATGCACAGGAGTCAGCTCGACCGGACTTCGTACTGGGCTTGTAGGCGGTGTTCGATCTGGGAATGGTACCATGTACCCCGCACCTCCACCAGAAAAATGTAACGTAGGTTGCAGACGGAGTGTTACAAAAGAGACGTTTCTCTTTAACGGCGGGCCAGAAGAAGAGCGGGCAGCGTACGCACTTCATCGTCTTTCATGGCGCCGACCTTTGCGCGCGCCGTTCAGCGGTGCGGGAGCCCCACAACTTTGTGTCAATATTATGAAGCGATATTCAGAATGCTTGATTAGATCCTTTAACAGGAGCTACACTACAGTGTTTTTTATAGTATTGCCGTAGTCTGAGTTAGGTTAGAGTAAAGTTTTCTGTAATGGGTGTGGTTGCTCAGTTGTTTGGAGGCCCCATTCTTGTACTTTTCTATAGGCCAGAATACGACACTGCCGCCTTGGTCCGCTGGGTTTATTACAATATCATTCCTTTGCGCCAGTTCTCTACGAATTTGGCGCTGAGCGAGGGACAAATTTTTGCGTTGTCGGCAATGCCACGTTGACTCTGGAATTTCGTTTGAGATCAGCTTTATGTATAAATCTAAGTCTGGGCAATTTGCAGTTTCCGGTGTACACGTGCTAGGTGGTCTAAGAGTCTCTTATCAGTCTGGCCTATCAAAAAAGAACTGCTTGATGCGCATGCATCTTGAAAACCCTGTTTTATCTTTGTGGAGTTCGTATTCGTTTGCTGCGTTGTTTGTAGGACAAAAACATTAGAGCACGTTTCAGGAGATCAATTTCCTCGGGGCTTGCACTCGGGGATATGTGTACTACATTGCTGCAGTGCTCTGGATGCTCGCCTGTAGGACTATTCGTGAAACCATGGGCTGTAGGGATTGCATTAGTTTCCTTGGGTGGATCTGCAGCTCTAATACCTTTGTGCTGGTATTTATCTCGTAATTTTTCTTCCCTAATTTGGACTAATTGTTAAACTTCTCTTTTTTGCGGTTCAGATAAATTTATGCTGCCGAGTTGATTAGCAATTATCGTAAGTTGTTCCTTGCAGTGTTATTCGAGAATATCAAATACAGAGAGCGATACATATTCTAGGATAGCATTCTGGGAATCAAATCAAATTCCTCGACGCGACGGTCTACATAGAAAACGGAAAACTGAGAACGATTCTTTACCACAAGCCTACAGATAGCCAGAAATATTTAGACTACAAGAGTCATCACCCGCGACACGGCAAGCAAGGAATTTTTTTCAGACAAACGAACCGAAGAATCTGCAGGAAAGACCACGAGTAAATCCACCACCTACCTGACCTTAAAACAACGCTAGCGGAAAGAAACTATCCACAAATTGCTCTCGATAGAGCTTATGATGACGCGTCAAGATGGGAGAGACAGTCGGAATTAGCGAAGAAGCAGCCTACACCAGAATCTAACAGACCGCCAGCCTTTTTAACAAAACATTCTGATACACTCCCAAACAGAAACAGCACCCAACGAAAATACCGCCAACAATTATCAAGTAACGAGCGTCTGATAAAAACGTTCCCGTATGTACCACGGGTTACCTATCGCCTTAACAGGAACTTTCATGACATGTTGGTGCACGCTAAAGTCAGCCAACATCAGTCCTTCTTAATAAAAGCATGCTGTCGCCAAGGTGCAAAACTTGCACGCACTTCCAAAGTGAAATTACAATTAAAGGCATCACAAATTGTTATGTACACAAAGTGAAATCTAGCTTTGCTTGTACAAGTTCGGATGTACACGTGTACTTGTTTGTCTTTATCGGGAGACACATTTCACCGCCTAACAAATGTTATCGCACAGCGCAGGACGCGCCTGCATGTATCGGAAGTTTCTGGAATGTTATCGATGCTTCCATCCGCTGTCTGTGACCGAGCCTTGTGTAAACTGATCGCATGTGTGCGAGACGCGAATAATGTAGAACTTTGTGGAAGGCACGCGCGTCCCAGCGATTACTCTGGAACATTCGATTACGGATGTATAAAAGCGGACGCGCTTGACCTGCTGATCACATTTTCGTTGATCGCCGACTGTGTTTGCCGCTATCGTTGTGCTTTAAGCGTAGCCTGTCCTTGTGGGCACGGGTTCACCCAATAAAAGCTATTTTTGTCTTTCACAGTATTGCTACTGTGTTCTTTAACGTCACTACCACGTGACATCTGGTGGAGGTGCTTTTCCTCCATACACCGGACGCCCCCGACAAGCCGTGATCCAAGCCCGGATCGCAAAGAGAGCACCAACGTAGTCCCGGACCATCGAGCAAGCCGCCGTCTACAACAGCTGCCCCCGGAGCATAGACTTCTACCTGAGAAGACGAAGAATACTGTGGCGAAGACAACCACAATGGCAGCGCCCGTGCCACCCATCGTACTTCAGCAACCCAGAGAGCCCCCTACCTTCCGTGGAGCTGCGTCGGAGGATCCAGAAACTTGGCTAGAAACCTTCGAAAGGACCTCGACCTTCAACAACCGGACCTCTGAGGATAAGCTACGACATGTGTACTTCTCCTTGGAAGATGCCGCGAGGACTTGGTTCGAGAACCGGGAGTACACCCTTGCAACATGGGACCTGTCCCGCAGTAACTTCCTGAGGACGTTTCACGAGCGTTGTCTGAAAAGATAGGGCCGAAGTTCTGCTGGAAACCCGAGGCCAACTACCCAATGAGACCATTGCCATTTTCACCGAAGAGATGACTCGTCTTTTCCGGCACTCCCACACGGAAATATCCGAAGAGAAAAAAGAGCGTTTCTTGATGCGAGGCGTCAAGCAAGAACTTTTCGCTGGACTAATCCGAAACCCACCGAAGACCGTAGCTCAGTTCCTGACAGAGGCTACGACGATTGAGAATACTTTAGAAATGCGCACTGGGCAATATAACCGCCTCACGCCTCATGCACCATCCAAGCACTGGGCTCCGGTGATCTCCAAGAGACCACCAGGGCCATTGTGCGCGAAGAACTGCGCAAGTTCTTGCCTTCGTCGAAGCCTCAAGTAGCCTCGATCGCTGACATCGTAAAAGATGAGGTTCACCGATCGCTTGGAGTTCCTGAGGTGCAACCTCAATTACCGCAGCCCCAGCCAGAAGCGATGACCTACGCCGCCGTCGCACGCCGTCAAGGTCCCCCTCCGCGACCGCGCCAGGGCCCTGTAACGCCGGAATTCCGTAGTCCGCCGCCGCCGCCACCAGCTCGACCACCCGTCACCCAGCTCACGTACGTGATGAAGACGGAAATTTTGTGCGCCCCCGACCACAGCCCGCTCTGCTAACACTGCGGCGAAGCCGGCCATATGTACCGCAGACGCCCATACCGCGACCTGGGATTGCGAGGCTTCGCTGTCAACGCACTGCGCCCGAGGGAAGGTGAACGCCCTTGTGACATAGCTGACTACCTCGCCGCTACTCAGTGGAGCCCTCGACGACCGTCACGTTCGCCGTCACCAGGCCGCTACCTGTCCCCGCAGTGCCGTTCATACATTGGCACAGTCCGCGGCCGGTCCGGGAGCCCATATCCGGAAAACTAAAAGCAGCAATCGATGGAGGTGCAGTTGCTGTTCGTCGAACTGACGAAGATCCTGCGCCGCCTACGAAGACTACGAAGAGACTACCTCGACGACATAAGAACACGGCACCGTCGCGACCAAGTCTGGAAGCAAAGAATACGCAAACGAAAGACCACCTGACGAAGCCACGTACCAGCCCCAGGTCAACGCGACACAGCCGACATCCGACGCCAAGGCCTAACTGTAACGCAAGACAAAGAAGCACCGACCTCGACGTGCTTCTCGACGACCACGCAATCACCGCCTTAGTCGACACAGGGGCCGATTACTCCGTCATGAGTGGACACATCGCCACGCGGTTGAAGAAGGTTAAGACTGCATGGGAGGGCCCTCAAATTCGGACCGCTGGAGGACACCTCATTACGCTGACTGGAATCTGCACTGCAAGAATTACCATTTTTGACCGGACTTACCCTGCCACCTTCGTTATCCTCCAAAAGTGTTCACGAGACGTCATTCTTGGCATGGACTTCCTGAACCAACACGGCGCAATCATTGACCTGGAGTCAAAGTCAATAACGCTGTCGGAAGATGAAGCTACACCACCGGAGAGCCCTCGTAGTCACCACGCCTTGAGTGTGCTCGAAAATCGAGTGAGAATCCCGCCTCCCTCCAGCATTGTTATTTCGGTCGGCACCGAAACGCCCGCTGATGTAGAAGGCGTCATCGAAGGCGACCAGCGTCTACCGCTCGACCATGAAATTTGTGTCGCAAGAGGGTTCGCTCGACTGCACTGAGGAAACACGAAAGTGTTGCTGATATACTTCAGCCAGGAGTTCAACCACATCAACAAGGGCACGACGATCGCATACATCGAGGAAATTCTGGAAACCAGTAATCAGTTTGTTGTCTCGGACTTTGTCGCATCTAACCTTACGACCGTAGTTCCGGAGCCAGAGTTCGACATAAATCGAAGTCTCCCCGTGATTAAACAGCAACAGCTCAGAAGTCTGCTTCGACGGTACAAAGACGACGTCATCGAGGATTCGACAAACACCAATCGCAAAGCATCGCATAATAAACGAAGAGTGCGCTCGACCACTCCGCCAGAGCCAGTCCCGAGTTTCAACGCAAGAACGCGAACCTATAAGACAACACGTGGACGAAATGCTGCGCGACGACATCATCCAGCCGCCGAAAAGCCAGTGGGTGTCTCCTGCTGTTTTAGAGAAGAAAAAGGACGGAACCTTACGTTTCACCGTCGATTATCGTCGGCTGAACAAGACCACGAAGCAGGACGTATACTCCCTCCCACGGATAGACGACGCATTGGATCGGCGCTGCAACGCTAAATACTTCTCATCGATGGACCTCAAGTCTGGCTACTGGCAAATAGAAGTCGGCAAAATGGATCGCGAAATGACCGCCTTCATCACGCGAGACGGCATCTATGAGTTCAAGTTTATGCCATTTGGACTGTGCTCGGCACCTGCAACTTTTCAGCGCGTCATAGACACGGTTTTAGCAGGATTGAAGTGGCAGACCTGTCTTGTTTACTTGGATGACGTCGTCGTCTTCGCCGGAAATTTCAACGATCACATTAAGCGGCTTGCGACAGTAATAGAGGCCACCAAGTCATCAGGGCTTACTCTGAATCCAGAAAAGTGTCGCTTCGCTTACGATGAGCTTCTGTTTCTAGGCCACGTCAACAGCAAATCTGGAGTCCGCCCCAACCCGCAGAAGACAGCTGCCATCGCAAAGTTCCCGCAGCCCATCGACAAGAAGGCAGTGCGTAGATTCCTTGGCATGTGTGCCTACTATATGCGCTTTGTCAAGGACTTTTTACGCATCGCAGAGCCGCTAACACATCTAACCAAATGTGTTATCGATTGAAGTAGGAAACGCCGCAGGCCGATGGATTTCAAGAACTCAAACGACGCATGCAGTCGCCGTTGATACTTGCACACTTTGACGAGGCCGCCGATACCGAAATCCACACTGACGCCAGGAGCCTAGGCCTCGCTGCGGTTCTAGTCCAGAGGAAGGACAGACTTGAACGGGTGATTTCTTATGCTAGCCGCTCGCTGTCAAAAGTCAAAAACGGAAGGCAATTATTCTACGACTGAAAAGGAATGCCTCGCCATCATTTGGGCTACCGCAACATTCCGACCTTGCCTCTATGGCAGGCCATTCAAAGTCGTCAGCGATCATGACGCGTTATGTTGGCTAGCTAACTTTAAGGACCCTTCAGGACGGCTGACGTGGTGGAGCCTCAGACTGCAAGAATATGACGTCACGGTAGTCTACAAGTCCGGACGAAAACACTCTGACGCCCACTGCCTATCACGCGCCCCCATCAATTCCCCGCAGCAAGACGACGAAGGCGACGGCGCCTTCCTTGGAATAATAAGCGCGGAAAATTTCAGTAAACAGCAACGAGCAGACCCGGAGCTAAAAGGCCTCGCGAGTATATGGAAGGGAACACTGAAGTTGTCCCAAAGGCATTTAGGCGCGGATTGTCTTTGTTCAAGCTACAAAACAACCTGTTTGTGAAGAAGAACTTTTGACCAGTCCGCGCCACCTACCTTCTTGTTCCGTTAGCGCTGCGTCCAGAAGTACTGCACGCCCTACATGACGATCCAACCGCTGGGCACCTCAGATTTTCCCGGAGGCTGTCGTGGGTCCAGGAAAGGTATTACTGGCCGCGTCTTACCGCTGACGTCACCCGTTACGTCAAGACATGCCGAGACTGTCAACGACGCAAGACACCGCCGACAAGGCCAGCAGGATTGCTACAGCCGATCGAACCTACCTGCCGATCATTTCATCAGATCGGGATAGATTTGTTGGAACCGTTTCCGACGTCAACATCCGGAAATAAGTGGATCGTCGTGGCGACGGACTATCTCACCCGCTTTGCTGAAACTAAAGCTCTACCAAGAGGCAGCGCAGCCGAAGTGGCGAAATGTTTCGTCGAGAACATCCTGCTGCGACATGGTGCCCCAGAAGTCCTCATCACCGACAGAGAAACAGCCCTTGCAGCAGAGCTCACCCAAGCCATTCTGCAATACAGCGATACAAGCCACAGGAGGACAACTGCTTACCACCCGCAGACGAATGGTCTCACGGAGCGCCTGAACAAAACCCTCGCCGACATGCTAGCAATGAACGTCGACGTCGAGCACAAGATGTGGGATGCGGTCCTGCCGTACGTAACATTCGCTTACAAGACGGCGGTGCAAGAAACAACACAGATCACGCCATTTAGGTTGATTTACGGTAGGAACCCCACGACGACGCTCGACGCCATGCTGCTGCACGTCACTGACGAGGAGAATCTTGACGTCGCTACCTATCTCCAGCGCGCCGAAGAAGCCCGACAGCTCGTCCGCCTACGGATCAAGACCCAGCTGCGTACCGACAGCCGACACTACAATCTCCGACGACGCTTCGTCGAGTACCAGCCCGGTGACCGTGTTTGGGCTTGGACCCCGATACACCAACGAGGACTTAGTGAGAAACTATTGCGACGGTACTTCGGACCCTACAAGGTTATTCGACGTATTGGCGCACTGGACTATGAGGTCATTCCAGACAGCATTTCGCATCCACAGTGGCGCCGCGCACGATCTGAAGTGGTCCACGTGGTGCGTCTTAAACCACTTTACGGACGCTCACGAACTTCCGTATTTTGTTGTTCTCTTTGCTACAGGTGTTTTTCTTTATTACTTTCATTTGCAGCATCGGGTCGATGCTTTTTAAGAGGGGGGTATTGACACATTTGCTTGTTTGTCTTTATCGGGTGACACGTTTCACCGCCTAACAAATGTTATCGCACAGTGCAGGACGCGCCTGCATGAATTGGAAGTTTCTGGAATGTTATCGATGCTTCTATTCGCTTTCTGTGACCGAACCTTGCGCAATCTGATCGCATGTGTGCGCGACGCGAATAATGTAGAGCTTTGTGGAAGGCACGTGGGTCCCAGCGATTACTCTGTAACATTGGACGACTGATGTTTAAAGCCGACCCGCTTGACCCGCTGATCAGATTTTCGACGATCGCCGACCGTGTTCGCCGCTCTCGTTGTGCTTTAAGTGTTGCCTGTCTTTGTGGGCACATGTTCACCCAATAAAAGCTACTTTTCTCTTTGAGAGTATTGCTACTGTGTTCTTTAACCTCACTACCACGTGACAATATGCTTTAAATTTCTTTCTGTAAGCAACAATATATCTGTGAAACGGGACAATGAATGAACGTCAAATTAAACGGACATCGTGCGGACACAACTTAAGAGCTTCCTAAAGCTGTCGCCGAGCATTTCAGCCAACTAGGTCACAATATTGATGAACAAAATATCTACATCTTACAGTCAAATTTCCATCCTGAAGGAGAAAGTAAATACACCGAATCATACCTTATCTATAAGTTCTCCACATTGCAACCAATAGGCATAAACGCTGCAAACGGAGCTTTAGAATCCATTCGCTACGCTAAATTTCAAGCTATAGGCAAGAACACTTAGTTTGGTTGGTTATTGTTTTACTCCTTTTTTTCTTTTTTCTTTTAAAATTTTTTACTAGTATGGGCTTCTGCCGTTCTTTCTATTATCTCTTTCAGAGGCATGATAGCCCACGAATGCCTGACACGCCGGCTGACATACAGCCGTTGACACGTGACTGACAGATGGCCATGTCCCTGGCCTTGTGCACAGCACTCCTTTATTCTCACTTGGACACCCTCACCGCTAACACAGCTTCGCACGTTGCCGCGCCCACCCGCCTTACAGCCTCTTCCCTTTAGAAGCATCCTACTTATATATACTGTGACGAGGAAAGCATTTGTCGCCTTGAAGAAGACAAGCCCGCTTCTCGAAAGGCTGGGTCCTGCATTCACCTCGTTCTCGTTTTGCCCATCGTCCTGTCAAAAAGAAGTAACTCAAACACGTTGTTTGATTTCTTGTTTTTTAATTCTATTATTTTGCCTAGGACCATATTCACGTCAGCAGTTGCGGAACCTTTTATTTGAGCTGCCCGTCGATGCTCTCGCACCTTCTGAACTAGCCTTCCCTTTACCCGACAATCAATTACTCTGATTCCTGAATCTAATAAAGGCAACAAGATTTTTTCCTGTACACAACAATTCCGAATTGATACCATGAGATATTCCATTCGCTGCATTTCCTTTTCCTTCGTAGCTTTCTTTTGGTCTCCACATATAACATAAAACGCCGATCATAAAAGACAGAATTAGCATGATTTGCATGAGAAAACGTTAAGTGCGCTAGCTTCAGATAATCTTAATTCCCGAGGATTTCGCTTCTTTTCCCAGTGCAATATTTCTGGCGCATGATAGGTGTAATACCAACTCTAAATTCACATCAAAGGCGCTGTGCTTTCATGAATGTGAAATTTATTGCCGCGACTACTTCTTCCAGGAAGCTTTTACATTTAAAGCTGGCTGATCAGGGGTTCGTAGTAGTTATCAGAAAGCTTGTTTTCACTGCTGTTTGGGTGCAGAGACTCTTACTGTAAATTACAGGATATAGACGCTCGACTTTATTATGCGGCGGTGAGGCACTCTTTTAGTGGCTGCGTGGATGTTGCTGCACATAAATGAATACATTGACATAAATACTTTTGTATACGTAGTTTCAAGCAAGGATTTATTTTTACACATTGAAAGCGAGAAATTATCGATCTGTTGATCCCTAGATTTAAAATCACTTTGCTGCAAATAAAATGTTTTCATTCAACGTTAAGAAATCTTGTGTAACAAATGTTTAGGCAGCTATGATAAAGTTTATAGTGAGATATCAAACTGTACATATCATAACGCCATGAGCAGGCTGTAATGTAATTCTTACATGAAATAATATCAGCTTGAAAAATATTGGTTGAGCATCAAACTTAACCAAAATTATTTAACAGTTCTGCCACATTTGGGAGGCCCGTGTGAAAGCTTCTAGGGAAAAAAATGGACGTGTAATTTGCAATCATCACTCCCATGCTTATCATAGCGACGAGCTTGACACAACTGACTAGATTCGTTGCTCCCAAACACGTTCGATATTTTCATTTGTTTATCTTACATAATATGCTGCTGTCTCTTTGCGTCTTACAGCTGGCATGATTGCATTGCCGTGTTGCCGAATTATCAACGCGGCAAAAAAGAAAAGCAAGTGCCGACTTTTCTGAAGTTGAGAAAATGGCAGCAAGCAGCGCAAACTCCCGCGACGCGGCCTTCCTAATATTCCGCAATTAGGGAGGCCCGCTCCACAGAATAATGTCACCCGCACAAATCAGCGAAGGCTGTGTGGCAGCTTTCCCTACCTCATTCCCCAGCTGCACACACGAATGCGCGTTCACAGCGCATCGAATTTACCGGTAGCCATAGTGGCCATGCCTGCTGGGGCTGCACATTACTTTTCTAGCACCTTCCGACAATTTTCAACCACAGAGTGTGAGTGACTCGGGTGGTTAGGTCTTCATCAAACTTACTGGCACAATGAACAAAAAAAAAAAAGGTAGGGACATCCTCATCAAAGGAGACGCATAAGTAATAGCCCATCGCCAACCACTGAGGCGCGTTTATTCGAACAGGGAAATTATTCTTTCATGAGGCGCACCATAAGGAGGCTTCTTAGCACATTGAACAAGAGCATCGCGTGATGAAGTATGCTTGGATTTTAAGACACGTTTCTTCTTTCGCCCCCTATAAATATATTTGACAGACGTATTTCTTAATTTCTTGCGCTTTTCGTCATGTAATAAGATCATTGAAGTATGGGATGCATTTTATTGGTTAATTTTCTGAAGGAAACCGGTTTGTAAGAAATTAGAACCGGGAATTTCACAACGCTTTCTCTACGGGCTGCAAGTGAAGGCCTAGTGCTTTTCTGTGATTGCATTATTAAAGAAATACCAAATTCTACTCTTGCTAACGAATTTTCGTTTTTGATCATCCTCTTGTCATTTGCCCATATTCAGAAGGAACAAGTGTCTGAATGCTACGGTATTTCGAATAGTTTTCTAATCTACTTCTATACGCTTCATCTCCCTTGTTTTACTTCTGTATTTTTTTGTGAATGAAGTATTTGCAGAAACTATGTATGCCGGTGAAACAGACTCGGCTACCATAAATATTTTTATTGTTTTTCACTTTTCGGGATGTGTGTGCAGCCCTCGATGGATGAGACTGTGATTGCAATAGCCAGTCAGCCTGTCAATTCAGTAATGACGTCCATCATCTATACCAAGTAATCTCAGGGAGTTTTTGATGCGCATGTCAGATTTTTATTTGATGTCGCGCTAAACCACGGCTTAGGCTAAGTATTTCTGCAACCTATACGTGTGCACGGCACTCGTACCTCTCTACTCAATTGAGTTTATATCAGTAGGCCATTCGAACATCTCCTCGTTTCTATGGAGAAGGATACTTCCAATCACGATATGACATGTTTCACTTACACAGAGCTCTGTTTTGTATTCTTGTGTTTGTTTTAACCGCACGTGCGCACTCCATACGCCTTTCCTAGAGATAGCGAAATGGACCCTTCGCCTTGCCTGAATGGAGAATAGACGACCCCAGCTCGACACCATCTTGACGGAGGCAGCCTTTGCCCTCGGTGATTGACGAAGAGCAGGGCGTCGCTCATGTTGTCTTTACACCTTAGGGGTAGGGTGGAGCTTCGACGACGACACGATATGGACCGTGTGCGCGTGTGTGTGCGAGTGTGTTTCAGAGAGAAGAGACGCTCTTTAAAGACCAAAGAAAGCGAACGTTGTGTCCTACGCTGCGATGTTTTCCTTTGTTCAGCTGTACTGCATAACCAGAATATACGTTTTCTTTAATTTTTTCGTTCAAACTGAGTTCTGTGTTATCAATCTGCCACACGCGTGTCCTGCACGCCCTAAAGGGATCCTAGCTTTAGAAATGACTTCTCTCTACCCATGGAAGAAAGCGTATTACACAGCCTTCATTTTGCAGTTGACCATTTTGACGTACCTAGCCTTAATGAATAATGGGATACCTTTAAAGCAATATGTGCCTATTTTTTGGAACAGCTTGTGGCAAATGAAATAAGGGAACCGCCGCAACCAACTGCATGGATGTTGAGAAAAGTTAGACATTTGAAAGGAAATGTTTGAAATGAGAATGCACCCGTCACAGCGCCATCCAGGGCACTCGAGGACTGTTAAGCGTGCATGCTGCTAGGTAACGCTAGTTTCAATATACGTTGGCTAACTTTATTCGTACTGCACCTAATAAGTTCTGGAACTCCTTACAATAACGAAATAGCTCACATCATGGCATGCTGCTCACAAAGAAACGCTGCATCACCAATCATTTCATTGAATGCTTTTGCCATGGCTTTGCAGTTTTTGTGAAGCTGATCGCGCACGTACCTACCGTGCGCGATCACATAACCCAACCTGACATCGTGCGTAGATTTTGACTTCATGTCAAAGCCAGGCGGTTTTTCAATGTTGCTAAACCTGAAAGCCATATGCTCATCAGGCACCGATAACATACCTAATCTTTTTCTTTGTCGTTAAGCGGATGTGCTCTCTAAGTTGCCTGTCATGGTATTTCGCAGATATCTTTCGGCTACTAAACTGTCATATGACGGGTGAACGGAACGCGTCGTTGCTGTCTCTACAAGGGTGATCCTATGGTACTCGCTCATTACAGTCAAAGATCACTTCATCATCTTCTAAGGGGCTTGAGCACATCAGCTAAAATTTTCTAAATAAGTAGTAAAACGAGAAGGGCTCACCTTCCCCACTGTTGCAGGGTTTTAGGAAATGGTTATCTGCATTCACACAGTTGATAACGGTTGTTTCATTTTTGCCTAGTATTCTAGTAAATAGATAGGTAGATTTGTATTCTTAGATTTTGAAGTGTTCAAGCTTGTTTCACATAGTAAGCTCATTCACTATCTTGAATTTGTAGATCACTCCCCGTTCATAATTATTTGACTTTCAGCATATTCAGCTAGCATACACGGTTTGTTGTTACTGACAGTATTGCTTCTAACCCATTGCCGATTTATTCGGCGTCACCCAAAAAAGCGTTCTCAGACCTTTCTTATCGCTTTGTTTTTATTGTTACATTGTTGGTTTGATTGAATAACGAGTTCAAGTTAGGCTGCTGAGGGTGATTTGATCTATTCACTAGCATAAAATCAGCGGCTGATGCATTCAGCGCATGCCCCACGTCTTGTGAAGCAGTTCAGTGAAAAGAGAGAAAGAAGAAAGGGGAAAGGCAGGGAGGTTATCCTACGCTGGAAAGAGAGGGGAGGGGGAGGTAAAGTGATAGCAAAGTAGAGATAAGGAAAGAAAGGAGCATGGACATACAGTCACAGTCAAACACTGGCACCACATACCGTCGCCACGCAGCACAGTAGCCCTTGCAGCACTATAAACAATTGTTCAGGCTGCAGCCGCTTGTCCAAGTTTGTTGCCCTTAAAAACTGCAACAGTGCCCTCGTCGCCATCTGCGGCGATGCCTTGTGATGTCGACATTCTAAAATAAGTTCCTCTATTCGAGGTCTTTGGTCAAAGCGCGCTATCGCGATTTCGAGCGATCGTCTCTGTAAATTAAAGCGAGGACAGTCACAGAGAAGGTATCGAAGGCTCTCCTCGCTACCACACTCATCACACGAGGCGTCGTCGGCCTAGCCGATTCGGAATGCAAAAGACTTAGTGACGGCCACACCTAGCCATATTCTACAAAGCCGGGTAGCTTCGCGACGGCAGAGTCCAGCTGGAATGCAAAGGCGTAGAGAGAAGTCTAGGTTGTGCAGCCGGTTGTTTTGAAAGCTTGCTGCGTTCCACAAGCAGAACGTGGTATCAAAGGTGCGCATTCGAAGTTTTCTAGCGGCATTTGTTCTTGATAACGGTATCGGCTCCCCTTCGTCGCATTGAAGATCCAACCGAGCAGCGTTATCGGCACTCTCGTTCTCTATGACATCGCAGTGACTTGGAAGCCACTTAAATGTCACGTGCTGTCCTTTCTCAGTCAATGTATGGATTAGTTATCTAATCTCGAATACCAGTCGGTCCTATGGTCCACGCCGCAGGGCTGATAGCAAAGACTACAGGGCTGACTTCGAGTCGCTGAATATTGAGAATCTCCGAGGTTGGTCTTCGCTGACGAGGCGAAGTGCAGCGCGAAGAGATGCAAGCCCCGCAGCCGTCGGTGTCATAGGATGACAGGTCTTGAAACTGTTAGTAGTGGCTTTCGCTGGGAAAACCATGGCTCGAGAGGAACATTGGGGAGTTGCCGATCCATCAGTATAAATATGTACGTGGTCGGTGTACTTCTCGTTCAAAAGGAGCATAGTTGCTTAAGAGCAGGTGATGACAGCTCAGATTTGTTCCTGGTTCCTGGTACGGTGAGGTGCACTGCAGATTGAGCCAAACACCATGGAGGAATCGATGACTTAGTTTCGGGGGTGAAGCCTTATGGAAGGCGGGCGTAATAATTCAAAATCTTAGTACAAAATGATGCCTTCGACCTTTCTGACGGTAGTGTTACCAGATGATGGGAACGGGCATGGGCAAAGTGCCTAATGTGCGCTCTCAACACTTCCACCACAATGTGTGTTTGTATGGGTTGGTCCCGGGCGATTGTAATAGTCGCCACTGTCGATGTGCCCTTTGGAAAACCAAGACAAACCCTGAGAGCCCGAGCTTCAATACGGTTTTATGCGGAGAAGAGACACATCCACGCATACGACTCGGCTTGAAGAACCACCGTGAAAAACGTGATGCGACCAGCTTGCATGCGACTAATACGCATATACTAGCAACCGGTGCCTGTAGAGCACTACTATTTGTCTGGGAAGTGTTGGTCAGTACGGGCAAACTGCATCTCAAGAAGCCCAGAAAAAGAGCCCTGTACAATTCCAACATTGGATGAACTGACATTCCCCAAGTCTTTTCGCCAAGAAATATGAAAAACTGGGAGATTGCTGTCAGACGCCGTTTCAAGTAGGTCACGTGCGGGCTTCATTAGAAATCTCAGTCAATGATTATGCCAAGAAATTTGTGAGTCTTTTCATAAGAAATTACCTGGCCATTTATTGAGATGGCATAGGGTGTCATCGGTTTGTGAGTGAATCCCATCCTTGCACATTTGACTGACGAGATTTCAAGAACTTGGTTGCGGAGGTATGTAGCTGTCAGAGTAGCAGCTTTTTGAAGTCTTGCACGTATCTGAGCACGTGCCACGCTTGAAGTCCATATTATAGATATGTCGTCTGCGTACACTGATATCTTGATCGTTGCTGGCAGATGTTGAACGAGACCAATGAGTGTGAGGTTAAATAGAGTGGGGCTTAGTACACTGCTTTGACGAACACCTTGGTAGGTGTAGTGTCGTGTGGTTCGGCCGTCGCAGGTACTCACAAAGAATGATCTCATAAAAAGGTAATGAGAAATCCATTGATATACTCGACCACCTAGGCCAACCTCCTCAAGAGCATCGAGGAAAGCCTCGTGAGATACGTTATCGCATGCCCCCTTGACATGCAAGGACAAAGCTGTAGATAATCTTTTGCATGACGTTTCATGCTGGACAGAAGTAGCGAGATCAACAACACAGTCTGCTGATGAGCGATCTCGACGAAAACTAGCCATGCAATTTGGGAACATGTAGTATTCCAGGTAACACTCTAAGTGGGCAAGGATCATCTTTTTAAAAGTTCAGTGAAGACTTCAGTCATCGAAGACTTCTTATTGGCGGCCTACAAAACGGGAACGTAGAAATTAAAGTCTGCGGCTGCATGTACAAGCTAAAAATTATGTTATGGCGGTTTTATACGAAGAAGAGATACATCCACGCATACGACCCTGCTTGAAGAACCACCGTGAAAAACGGGATGCGACCGGCTTTCATGCGACACATACGCATAGACTAACAACGGTGGTTCACGTACGTGCTAAAAAGTGGCGATAAGAAACTCCATATTTAAGGACCCACAGTGACTTGATCCGCGCATATTGGTACGGAGATCAGACGCGTTGTCGCTGTATAGAAAGTTACCTATTTTCTATTGTACACATGTGTGCACAAGGAAACTGTTAAAAAACATATTTACTTTACTTCGTTTTTAGCTGATCTCTTAGTTTGTAGCGGTTCTTGCAACCCAACAGAAAACATCACACCATTTATTCGACGCGTTATAGCGGCAGTAGATGTGTGCTTCTCCAGGCTACGGATTTTACCAATATAGCGAGCTTCCCGGTCACCGCCATTCACGCATGCACCCATAATCAGGCTTGAAAACAGCTTCAATGCTCCAATCAAATTACTACTGTCTTGTTTGTTTCGAAACTCGGTAATTTTGGATTGCTTTTGAAATCTATAACTAGTCCTCTAACTTGACTACTTTTTCGCGATAACTTGTGCTGAATGAGTAGGTTACTTGCAAGTTATTTGCAGGGTCGCAACCTATGAGCTGTGTTTACAGCCCAACTATACCTTCATCAGCTTTCTCTGAAATTGAAAGCTTGCCGAAATAACCAAATCAGATGTCCGGGAAATACGCTGTGCCGGAGAATAAACGGTAAATACTACCCCAGCTCTTCATTTACAAGCTATGCAAAATTATACGTACTACTACGCATCTTCATACATGTATATCGGCTTTTTTGGAGTAATTGATTTGACGCAGGAAACACTCAAGAGGTCTGGAATGTACCTACGATATTTTTTTTAGTTTCTAGCAGCATCGACGTTGAAAAAGAAGAAAACAACGGCGAATAACTAGGAATAGGCAATTACCAAAGAAGCGAAGCCGGGCGTGTGGCTCAGATCACGCACAGTCTGCGCGAGGCCCCTGGGAGCTTTATCTGCCGAGGCGCATGACGGTCAGCAAGGGACTTCTGTTCGGAAAAATTATACTCCTGCTTCTTGTGGCTCATCGCCATCACTGATATTGGACGCCACAAGATTTTTGACCATGGACAGTAGAAATGGCTGTCGACAACCGTAACGCTTCCAATCATCAGCGCGGAGCACCGTCACGGATGGCAGCGGTTGAATTTTCGCTTAGGCTACCCATGTACTGGCCAGTGGACGCCCAACCCTGGATCTCTCAAGTAAGCACTCAGTTCACCATAGTGCGAATCACGTTGGAGACTCAAACATTCAGCCATCTCGCATCCTCGCTACCACCCGAGATTTCCACCGAGCTTCGCGACCTGACTTTTCAACCCTAAGCGACAGGCCCTTTCGACAAAGTTACGAGTGAACTCGTCCATCACATGACAATGTCGGAACAGCGACGGCTGCAGCAGCTTCTCCAAACTGAAGAGCTGGGGGATCGCAAACTTTCGAAGCTCCTGCGTCGTTTTCAACAGCTCATTGGAGACAATTGAGGCAACCGCCTTCGATAAATATTTCCTTCGAGGATTGTTGCTGCAAAGATTTCCCACTTCCGTCCATATGGTTCTGGTGACTGCTAGCAGTTTGCCCGTGTCCCAACTAGTCACACTTGTACACTCCGTCATGCACGCATCAAGTCCCGCGGTTTCACTCGTGGAACGCTGCGATGCATCCACTGTGCCATCCTCGCCCTGCATGCAAAGCCTGCGTGATGAATTGTGCGACGAGGTCTGCAAACTGTAAGACCAGGTCACCACTCTATGTACTCGATGCCAGCGCTCTTAGTCGCGCAGCCGCTATTTCTCGTGCAGCCACTCGCCATCTTCATCATGGCAAGGCGAGTGCTGGTACCGTCGTACTTTCGGTAGCACTGCGTGAAAGTGCAGGGCACCCTGTAGTTTTTAGGTAAACTCCCCGCCGCACCATTAGAAGCGGCGAGTGCTGCTCTTGCCAAAAGCAGATCATTCAGACGGATTTTTCTAATTGCTGACGTTGCCCACTCCATCTTGGCTGCGCATTTCCTGCGCCACTACAATTTCTTAGTTGGCATGCACAACAAATACCTCGTTGATGCTACGACACACCTTTCTGTTCTTGGTGCAGCCTGGCGAGTACCACTTTCGGCGGTTACCACCGCATCGCCGAAGTCAGCCTACATAATACTTCTTGACCAGTTTCCATCCCTTCTTCAACCGTCCAACTTCCTTTTGCTCGTGAAACATGACGGCACTCACCATATCACTACAATCGGCCCGCTAGTACTTGAACCACCCGTATTTTGAACACATGCTTGAACTCGGGATCGTGGGGCCTTGTTCAAGCCCTTGCGCACCTCCATTGCATATGGTGCCCAAGGCGTTTCCTGAAGACTGGTGACGCTGCAGAAATTACCCTATGCTCAACATTGCTACTCTTCCGGACCATTACCCACTTCCGCACATTGCAGATTTCTCTGCACCATTGCATGGAGTAACGATATTCTCCAAGATCAACCTGGTGAACGCTTAGCATCGAATTCCTGTGGAACCAGTGCATATTCCCAAGACGGCAATCATCACGCCATCTGGACTCTTCGAGTACGTGCGCCTGCCTTTGTGCCTTCGCAATGCTCCACAAGCTTTTCAACGACTCATCCACGCAGTGACCAGAGAACTGCCGTTATGTTTCACATACATCAACGCTTTCCGTCTCATTAGTTGTGACACAGAACACCACATCTAACATCTGGACCAACTCTTTGATCGCCTCGCCGAATACGGCCGTATCATCAAGAGGGCAAAGTACAAATGCGGCGCTCTCGAGCTGAACTTCTCGGTCACCGTATCAACCAGGATGGCTTCCGTCTCTTGCCGTTAAAAGTCCCGGCCTTACAACGTTATCCTAAGCCATCTTCTATCCGGAAACTGCACGAGTGTTTTAGCCTAGTGAATTTCTACAAGCGCTTCATCCCTAAATGCGTCTCTGCTCCAGCCCCTAACCGGCATGCTCCAGGGCAACAAATAACGAAAAAATTATGCCGGTGCCACGCACTATGCCAATCGATTTGAATGAAGCTTGTCGTGCTGGATACTTTCATTGACTATAGTTAGCGGTGATGTTGCGCTCTAAGAAAAAAAGGACTAAAAGGTGTACGGCGTTTAGTCCTTTAGGGGACTAACTGATTTGCCACAACCATTAGTGCTTTTGGGGACTAACTTGTATGCGATGAACTCTCACTTCCCATGCGTTTACTCCTTCGAGGACAAACAGTTGCCCTTTTCTGATGCTCCTCAAGGGAGTAACGGTAATTCTTTTCGATGTTCCGAAAAGGTAGAATTAATGAAGTTAGACATTTATACTCTAATAAAAGATTACTGAGCTGAAGAAAAAAAGGAGCCCGAAAGTAGGATTCCAACTAAAGCCCTCTCGTTCAGAAGTCAGGTACTTTAACCGCTTCACCACGGTGGCCGGTTGACAGGACCGGATATTGAGACAAGGTTAAACACAGGAACACAAGTGTGGCAACATAAAAGCGACTCGGCATTTTGTGCATGCTATGCAGTGAGAGTCTAATGTTGCGTGTACTTGCAACCATAAGCGACTACGAAATGAAATCAGCCTGAGTATTCTAAGGGTGATTTAAACTGAGGCACTACGCTATGTGTACGTGTAGCGAGCTCAAACGGGGCACCCAAGACAACAGAAAAGGCCAAATTCTCTGTAGCTTAGCGTGTCCCGTTTGAGCTGCACATCATTTCAGTTAAGTTCGTAAACTCCTTGGAACAGAAGAAACTTAGGGAGTATTGACCAAGAAAAACTAGCCGTCTATCAATGACTTGCACGTTTATTGTGTATCGCTCACTTACGGTGTGAGCACGAAGGGCATGGCTCTTCACATTCCAGCTCTTAAGTTTCACGCAATTTGCTTACGAAGAGGCAAGGTGCTGCTTTGCATGTAGTTCAGTTGGCAGTGCACGAACTTCGAACTATTCACGACTTATAGACAATACCTTTTGCACCGCATCGCTCCATGACACGATGGTAAACAGCGAAGTGCAGGGAGTGACTGTTGTCGTTAATCCTCCCGTTGCTCCCTTTCCGACTAGGGACTAAACACTTACTCTCCGAAAGTTGCACACAGCACGCACATTCATGCACTTGGCCCTTTGAGGGACGAAAGCGCCCTTTTTAGGACTAACGGCCCAGTTAGTCCCACTTTCTCCGGGATTTTTCTTAGTGTGACAGCTAAAGCTTAATTTCTTCAAAGTTAAGTTCGAAAACGAGAGTAGTGATTTGATGTTACATGTTACCTTGCGTGCACTATTGCTGCTTGTCTGCGCAGTGCACAGAACACACATAGAGAGGTGTTTGCTTGAAGCATTATTGTGCGCCATATTTCATAACCACTAAGAGGGTGAAGCATTGTCATTGCTTCCCATGGTACAACCCACTGTGAGAAGTATTAACGCCATAGCATTAGGGAGCCCGTTTCACGGAAAATTGGTGTCGGACGTCGTTTTGGTAAAACATTTTCAGACCACACTTAACCAGGCCCTCCATGTGACGCAAGAAAGCTACTGAACCAATTCAGTTTCTAAAGCTAAAATGCGTAGGAAAATCGTAACTACGACTTACACAAAACCTACAGACATGATAGCTCTCGGATTTTAATTTTACTATACGCGAAAACTCAAAGAAACCCCTCTTTCAGCGTTGCTACAATTCACAGACCGGCCATGGCGTCCGCCATTTGCGTGCGCTGGCACAAGGATGGGTGTCTTGGGAGCCACGAAGCGGCGAGCCCTGTTATTTGCAGTAACCCCAGCTGGCGCTCCTTTCGCCGCATCGCGGCCCACGCAAGAGGCCGCGTTTCTACCAAAAAGCACGCCTTCGTCCATAGTGTTCGCGGTCAGCGGTTCGTCGTAATTATTCAGGTTTCATACGCTGCAGTTGCCGGGAAGCGTGAGAAACAGTCAGGCATCTTTGAATACAAATGCGTTCCACTCCTAACGGAGAAGCTTAAGCATCCTCAAGATTCTTAAACTTCGATTTATGGGGCTGTGCGTGCCAAAACCACAATCGGATTAGGAGGCACGCCGAAATAGTGGACTCCGGATTCATTTTGACGTCGTGATGTTCTTTTATGTGTCCCAAAATCTAAGCGCACATGTGTTTCCTATTTCGCCCCCGTCTAAATGTGGCTGCCGTGGTTGGGTTTAAATCCGAGACCTCTAGCAATTCCATAGCCGCAAAGCTACCATGGCGGGCACAAAAGCCTTATGACGGTCGACCGCTTCTGTAGTGTCGCCAGGACCCTACGGGGCGCTTTAATTAATGCGGCTATGCTTACTGCACGCGCTGCGTAGTTGGTCTTGACATATTTGCATGGGGTCTATTTTTCAGAAACAGCAGCAACGTACTGTACCGTACCATGAACTTAAGCTAATCCAATTTTCCCACAACCGCTTTCGTATAGTAGTAGGGTTTTCTTGCCTTCTCACGTTACTTCCCCTTACCCTCTCTTGCATGGAAACTGCCTCTTCTCCTGCCCCCTCTCTAGAGTTATATCTACGTCCCCTCTTGGCTCGCACGTAAGTAGAAAGGGAAGCGCTGCAGTTCATGCAATGCTTCTGAGGAGAGTCACGGATAATTACAGCTTTCAATGTGGCGATGCCCAGGGAACTCCAGATGGCATGGTGCACATTCGACGTGGTGGGGTGAAAACGACTTTCTTGCGTCGCCTTTCCTCTCTGACTCGCGACTCTCGTGTATACACATGCTCATAACCACCCCTCGACCCGGTGTGCCGGACAGCAGCTGCCACAGCCGTCACAGTACCAGTAGCAGCAGCAGCACCTGCACCAGCGGGAAATTCAAAGAAAGAGGCAAAGAACTCTTCGGTTTCAAAAGGTGAACTCACTTGGCCTCCAGCACCATTAACCGTTTTTACACCATGGAGACCAAACTGTCTCAGGAAACCCTACTCGTCTATCCGAGACCAGGAGCACCACTTTGCCTCATGACCGATACGTCCTATGCTGCTTTAGGAGCTGTGCTTCAAGAGTTGGCAGATAATATCTTGCAGTCTCTTCCCTTCCTTTTTCAGAAGCTCTCCTCCACGGAGACCCGCTACAGCGGATTCGGAAGAGAAGTCTTCAGAATGTACAGTCGCGGACAGAATATTATGGACCATGAAATCTAAGAAAAAGCTGAATATCTCCGCAACCTCACAACGCAATCTGGCATTTGCATTTTGGACCTCGACTAGAATATGCTAACAACGTTGTCGTGGGCAGTTTTACTGGTTACTGCTACAGGCTGCTCGGGTATTGAACGTTTTCGGAGATACTGTGGTCCATTTTATTCTGTCCGTGACTGTACATGGATGCACGTCACTTTAGACCCTTCCTGAAGGGTCGAGACTTTCACATTAGGACCGACAACAAACCTGTGACCTTCGGCCTCCAATTGAATTCTAACCAAATTTTCACCACGGCAAACACGTCATCCCACTTTCATCGCTAAATTTACAACGGACATACAACACGTGCACGCTACGGACAAAGACGCAGCAGACGCGCTCGCGCGCTTCGCCTCTTCCATCACTACGGGCAACAACCTGGTGAGCATCGACTTATCCGCAATAGCTGCCCAGCAACAAGACGACACAGAATGAATGAATGAATTAATTAATTAATGTGCATTGTTTAGTGGCGCAAGGGCCAGGTATGGCCAAAGGGCTCTATGACTGATAATGTTGTGTTAAGCGCTGATTTGAGTTGCGATAGTGGGATGTAACGTGGCTGTAAAGTGGCCTAAAATCAATCCGTATCATAGAAGCGTAAAATGATATATAGTATAAAATTATGATAGTAATACATGTAGTTGTATATGGATATAGTACGAATGATAAGTGATCATGGAGCTAAAATGCAAGGATATGGAAATTGCACCTATGCCTCCGGGAGGCCTTTGAGCCCAAAGGCTGGGAGGCAGGTGCTTTCTCTTAATGCAGTTACCGCAGCAGAAACCTCACTTAAGAGGCCGTGCTGCAAATTTTCTGGCGATCTAACACGAAAACTGTCGACACCTTTTAAAAATTCGATCAAAGATTGATATTTAAAGAGTGGTTCTATAGCTAAGATCATTAGAGGACGAAGTGGAATTTGTTGCCGGTGTGCTAATGAAAAATGCTTTTTCCTATTAGCGTCTAATTCAGTGCATTGCAGCAGGATGTGAAGCACGATAAGTGGCTCAACAAATTTATCACACATGAGTGAATCGCCACCGGACAAGAGGTATGCGTGTGTGCTGTATGTGTCCTATCCTGAGTCTGCAAAGTGTTACTTCGGTATGGCGGTTCTTCGATACCAGGGGCCAATTGCAAGATACGGCTTAATAACATGTAGTGTATTTTCTGTTTCTTTATCCCACAAGCGCTGCCAGAAAACCCTTAGCTTTTTTTCTTATTGAGGGCTTGAGGTCCATTACAGGGACAGTCGTGGAAGTGTTGGAGGCGTTCGCGTGGACGGATGTGGCTAGCTGGTCAGCCAATACTTTTCCCTCTATCTCTCGGTGCCCCTGCACTCAGGATACGGCGATATGCTGCTTGAACTCATAGGTTGTGCGTAATGCTGAGTAAAGAGTTAGAATTACAGGGTTTTGTTATTTCCTGACAGTTTTCAAAGCATTTACGACGCTCAAAGAGTCTGTGTATATAACTGTCTTTGGGATAATAAATTCTTTAATGTGTTTAGCGGCAGCCAATATCGCGTAGGCCTCTGCTGTGAAAATACTTGTGTTAGGGTGCAGAACACCGGCATCCGAAAAGGATGGACCGACCGCTCCGTAAGATACGCCAGAATTACACATCGACGCGTCTGTTAAGAATTCAGAAGAGGGGTATTTGTGCTGTAACTCGAGGAAGTACATTCCTATATGCGCGACCGGCGCGTGCTTTGTAACAGCTACGAAAGATGTATCACAGTCTATTGGTTGCCACTGCCACGGCGGGGGCCGTATAGCAGGGGACATAAGGTGACATTCAAGCAGTGGAACGCTTGTTTCTTCAGTCATGTCTCTAACACGCATGGAGAAAGGCTGTGCCACTGTGGGCCGGGGTAGTAGTAGTAATAAAGTACTTTATTGGGGTCCTGAGGAGCTAAGCGGGGGCCTGCAGGTTCCTACCCAGCCGTTGGCTAGTCCCATGTCGGAACAGAGAGGCCATGCCTCTCCGCTCGTTCACGGGCCCTCTGGACAGCCAGGAGCTGGACGTCTTGTCTCGGGTCTGTGATGGCCTTCGTACAGTCTTCTTTGTTAAAATCCTGTAACACAGGGCACTGCCAGAGCATGTGATTTAATGAGCTAAATTCAGTGCCACAATCTGGGCAGAGTGGGTCAATCTCCGGGTGGAGCATGTTCAGAAAGCCTCTGATGGGTAGGACCCCGTCTGGAGCATGCGGAGCGTGCTAGCTTGTGGCCTGTTGAGCTCATGATGGGGGAAAGGAAAACTCTGCCTATTCTCTCTGTAATGAGAGGTGATTTCATGAAAAGTAACTACCGGATCACTGTCGACGAGCTCTCCCGAACTCACCCGAGACGCCATCCCATCACGGCATACGAAACCTCGCGCAGGGTCGTTGGCTATCTCATTGGGGTTCAGGTGATCAGGTAATACGTCTGCTTCCATATGAGCTGGGAACCAGACTATGTGGTGAACAATGTCAGAGGGGTGTTTGCCGTTTAGAATCCTGGCTGCTTCTTTGGCTATCAATCCCGATGCGAACGCTCTAACGGCTGCTCGGGAGTCCGTGTACACCGTAGTGCGTTTTGAGTCCAGTAATGCGAGAGCTATAGCAGCGTGTTGCGCCACATCGACCGAGGAGGTCTTCAGCGAGGCTGCCGAGAGGAATTCTCCCCTGTCATGGACTATGGCTACGGAGAACTTGTTGACACTGGCGTGTCGCCCCGCGTCAACAAAGGTCTCTGTTCCGGATATGTTCTTTAAGAAAGTTCTAGCCCTCGCCAACCTTCGACCTTTATTGTGTTGGGGGTGGACATTTCTTGGAAAAGGGTCTACAATAAAGGATTTCCTTGTTTGAATATCGAGTTGCGTGATATTTCCCTGATTCAAATTAGGACGGAGGCCTGCCGCATCCAGAAGTCTTCTGCCTGCTTTGGAGTTTGATAACCTAATAATTTGTGCTGATCTTTGTGCTTCTATTAATTCCGAAGTTGTGTTGTGTACTCCCAATGTCATGAGTTTCTCTGTGCTTTTGATACCCTTTTGATACTTTTGCGCATAAGCGTGTCTAATTTATCCATTTCCGTTTTCGTCCAATTGAGGGCCGCGACTATGTAAATGACATGGCTGATGAGCAAAGCATGGTGAGCCCTAAGGAGTATATCCTCGTCTATGCCACCTTTCTCGTTGGACACTCTCATAATTAATCTAATAATATTCTCAGTTTTCGTCGTGAGTTGGGCAATTGTCTTAGCGTTGCAGCCCTTTGAGATTAATGAAAGCCCTAGTATTTTGATCGAGTCTATTCTCCGGATGGTGTGCCCATCTCTGGTACGAACGCTAATGGGCACCTGATCGAGTGGGGTGAGTCCCCTAGCACCTCGTCTAGCCTGTCTGTACAGCAGGAGTTCCGACTTTCCAGGCGAGAGTTCCAGTCCCGTGCCTTCCAAGAAAGACTCTGTAACATCCAGAGCCTCCTGTAGAGCTTGTTCGCCCGTAGCCTCCGATCCTCCAGGACACCAGATTGTAATATCGTCAGCATATAATGCATGACCTACGTAAGGAATTGCTGCAAAGCTTTCCGACAACTTGCGCATTGCTATATTAAGCAGAAGCGGTGAGAGAACTGCCCCTTGAGGAGTACCCCTTTTTCCGAGTGTGAAATATTCCGAGACTGATTGCCTCAACTTTCTGGCCGCCGTCCTGTTCTCGAGGAAAGAAGCAACGAAGGAGAAGAATTTAACTCCTAAGTTCAAGGCCGATATCTCCTGAAGGATATAGTCATGTGCAATTGTATGGAATGCCTTGGATAGATCCAGTGCGAGGACCCCTTTTATATCTTTGCTTTAAGAGTCGAATATCTGTGTTTTGAGCAGGAGCATGACATCCTGCGTTGAAAGCAAGGGCCTGAAACCAACTATATTATACGGGAATAGTTCGTTGCGCTCGATATGCCTCGATATCCTGTTATGCACTGCATGTTCCGCTACTTTGCTAATGCAAGAAGTTAGGGAGATAGGAAGGATGTTCCCCAAGCTGGCTGATTTACCTCGCTTGGGGATTAGGACCGCTGTGGCCTTCTGCCAACTCTCCGGTACAACGCCCTCCTCCCATACCTCATTTATCTCCTTCACTAAAGCTTGAATTGCTTTGTCGTCCAAATTTCTTAAGAGCCGGTTTGTAACTCCGTCGGGGCCTGGGGCAGAGCTTCCGTTTAAATTGTGCAGCACTTCCCTGATCTCAGCTTCCGAGAAGGGGGCGTCCAGATCTGGGGCAAGCGCGCCCTCATACTGACGGAGGGAAGAACCTGGGCTTTGGCCAATTGGAAGGTATTTGTTCGCTAGTTTCCGAAATATGGAGGCCTCTGAGATGCTTTCCATTTTTTCCTTATTAATTGATCGGTCTATGACTAGTCTCTGATTACATTTGGATTGTCCATCGTCTAAGAGATGTTTGAAGAGGGTCCATTTGCCTCCTTTGCGCATTTTTCCATCCGCTGCCGAGGAGGCGTCTCTCCATTGCTGTTTATTAAGTTCGAAGCAATGTTCCTCAATGAGTTTATTGAGCTCCGCGATCTTTTTCCGTCGCCTGCGATTGAGCCTTTGTGGCTTCCATCTCTCGAGAAGAGAGCGTTTGGCTTCCAGGAGGTGCGCTAACCATGCGTCCATCCCTGAGGCATCAAAATCTGTAACTATTTCCTTGGTGGCATTCTCGACATCCATCTTAATTTCTACAAGCAGTTCACTGAACGTGGCGTATACTGCCTCATCTTCACCTCGTATTTTCCTAAAGAGGTTCCAGCCTGTGTATTTATAGGTTTGGCGAGGAGCTGCTGTTATTTCCGTCCTGAGTTCTATTATGTAGTGGTCGCTCCCCAAGTTCTCCTGTAAGTTGGACCACGTGGCCACCGCATTTCTAGTGAAGCTGAGATCAGGCGTCGTATCTCTGGCGACAGAGTTTCCCAGCCTCGTGGGGAAACGTGGGTCTGACACCAGCGTTAGGCTTAAGTCTGTACTCGCTGCAACTAGGTTGGCCCATTTCTCTGTTAGTGTTACATAACCCCAAGCCGGGTAGTGAGCGTTGAAATCTCCTGCGACTATTAAGGGCTGCGATTTCGCAGTGATTGCGACCCTATTTAGTAGTGAGCGGAGATTGTGCTTATAACCGGAAGGAGAGCTGTACAAGTTGAGAATGAAAATGTTACGTCGGATTTTTCCGTGGGGGATGATTTCAATTAACTGTGCCTCGAGACCAGACCTCTTATCCGAGTTACAAATTTTGACTTCGTGCTCCTGAAAAGAAGTCTCTTTCCTGACGAATGTGGGATACCTCTGCCATTTTCTCCTTTTTGGCTAACCGAACGGTAGCCCGATAAATTTACCTTCTCACTAACTGTTTCTTGCAAGAGTAGAACGTGCGGCATTGTCGCTTGTGCTTTGATGAGCTGCAATAGAACAGCCTTGCGCCTTAAGAAGCTGGCGCAATTCCACTGCCAGATAATTAGGTTTCCGGCTTGTCCCACCATTTTGATCTCTATTGAACTATCAGAGCCTGCAGGGAACTCGTGTTATCGGGATCCTGCTGTACTTTCTTAGCTTTTGCAATGGTGCCAGTGGTGAAGCTTTTGATTTTGCGAGAGTCTATCATTTTTTTTTATTTCATAATACCCCTAAAGGCCCCCGAAGGGGTATTACATAGGGGGTACCGATACATGAAAAAATGTGAGCTTTGTGCGTTACGGAAAAAACAATTGAAGTACACAAAAGTTATACAAATTTTTACAAAAGAAAACACAAAAGTTATACAAAAGTACGATATCTAGCAAAATACACAAGTAAAACAATATACGAAATACATTAGGCAAGTGAAACTCAGATAGAAAATACAATACTGTCTGAGAAAATAAATTAGGGGAATTAAATAGGTACAATGTAAAAGAAGTAAAACGCGGTGTTGCTCGAAACTGCGTCAGTTGTCACGTTAACAAATTGATGAGACATGAATCCACTTGTACAATGTGCACGCAGAACGGTAAGACAAATGATCAAAACAATATATGCACTGAACAACGTATGAAGAAACGGTACATGATGGATATTTACACGTAACTATTGCGTAAAAGTTCCTGAAAGGTTGTGAAATCAGTTTTAGTAGCAATGTGGGATGATAGGTTATTCCATGCAACAATTGTTCGGGGAACGAAGGAGTTAGCATAGTTAGCTGAGCGACAACTGATGCGTTTTATCTTGAAGATATGGTCTGTGCGTGGAAAGAAGGCTGTCGCTGGTTCCAAGATACGGTGAAGGTGCGGATGATGATAAAGTTTGTGCAGCAGTGAGAGGCGGGCAATTCTGCGGCGATGAGATAAGTCGTAAAGCTGAGCGCGAGCTTTTAGTGCTGAAATGCTAGTATAGGGGGAATAATCAGAAAAAATGAAACGGGCCGCGCGGTTTTGCAGTTATTCGATTTCTTCGGTGATATATGTTTGAAAAGGATCCCAGATAGCTGATGCATACTAGATTTTGGGGCGTATTAATGTGATGTGTGCTAGTCTGCGTAGTTTAGCTGGAGCACGCTTAAGGTTGCGTTTGAGGAGGCCTAAAGGGCGGTTGGCTGATGCCAACGTCAGGCGGATGTGATGATGCCACGTTAGATCAGACTGTAAGTGAACACCAAGGTACTTATATGAAGTTGTAAGTTCAATTATTTTGTTAAATATTACATACGATGTTGGAATACGGTGGTTGCGCCTAGTAAATGATATTAGCTTCGTTTTAGCTGTATTAAGAAGCATCAACCATGTTGAACACCATGTGTTAATAGCGTTAAGATCGGTTTGAAGAATATTGCTACGGAACAATATGTGCGATCACGAAAAGGCGAGTAGTGCGAAGACGACGACGACGATGAGAAGCTAGCGCGGGCTGTTACCTCTTGGCCAAGCGCAGCGTATTTTTCTTGTAAATATACCTGTACATAGCTTTTCGTCTGCGTCTTCCTACGTAACATATCTGGTGGAGGTGGACGTTCCCTGCACCTCGTCACGGAGCTTCGCAGTGGACGGTACGTCGAGCCTTCCTTCATGGCTCCCGGCGACGACAACCGGACTCCCCCGGCTCCGACACCTGCTGCCACTTCGACGACCTACATCACTCTCCTCGCTCCCCGTGATCCTGGCGTATTCGCGGGCAAAGATGGGGAAGACGTCGATGACTGGATCAGCCTGTATGAACACGTCAGCCGCAATAACCGGTGGGACCCTACTATTATGCTCGTCAACGTAGTCTTTTACCTCGGTGGCACACCTAGAGTTTGGTATCGCACGCACGAAGATGAGCTCACCAGTTGGGATTCACTTAAGACACAGCTTTGGGACTTGTTCGGCAACCCCTACGGTCATCAACTTGCCGCACAGAAGGCGCTTTCCGGCCGTGTGCAGACGTCAACAAAGCCCTATGTCACATACATTCAGGACGTCTTGGCTCTGTGCCGCAAAGTTGACACCCACATGACTGAGTCAGACAAGGTTGCCCACATCCTCAAAGGCATTGCCGATGACGCCTTCAACTTGCTCGTTTGCAACAACATAGCGACGGTGGATGCTGTTATAAAAGAGTGCCGCCGCCTGGAACTCGCTAAAAGCCGACGTATTGACCAGCAGATTGCCCGTCTGCCCAACACCCCAGCGACATCTTCCTGTGCCGACACTCCTCGTCCCAATAACGCTGCCGATGTTACCAGGACCGTCCGGCGTGCGATCGAGGCCGCCTATCCGGCTGCCTTCGACTCCAGTCCCACCAGCACATCTGCAGTCACGGTCTCACTGATCCGCCAAGAGTTCGAAAACATGGGTCTTCACACCATCTGCTCGGCCCATCGTCCTGATACCCACCCGGCTTCTTCGATTCCACCCCGTCCCGCACCTTCTTACCCACCACGTTTCCGCAACCCATCTGAATGGCGCACTGCTGACGACAAGCCCATTTGTTTCCACTGCCATCGAATCGGGCACATTTCTCGGCACTGTCGCAGTCGCTGGAGTTCCCCGACCCGGTCTACTTATACCACCTACTTTCGCCCCCCAGGTGGCCTTTCTCGTCCCTATGCCGCACGCTCCGATAATGCCGCCGCTGATTCTCCTGTACCGAACCGCTCCTATTCTCGTTCGCCTTCGCCCCAACAACGACAATCTCGCTCTCCCCAGCCCCGTCGCTCCTATTCGCCGACTCCCTTGGGACGCCGCTCCCAGCCGGAAAACTAGACGATGCAGCGCCTCGAGGTGACGCTGCATTGCTCCCTACGCCGCCAAATCCTCTACTGACGTTGCCCACTCACCTGAACCTTCTTGACGTGCAAGTCGACGGTGTTTCTGTGTCTGCACTCGTAGACACTGGGGCGCATTTGTCCGTAATGAGCATTGACCTTCGTAACCGGCTCAAGAAAATTATCACGCCCGCCACGACACCTGTTGTCCGTGTCGCCGATGGCGGAACAGCCCCCGTAATTGGTATGTGTACCGCCCGCGTCTCCTTCGCCGATCGCTCAACAATCGTGCTATTCACAGTCATCGCCCACTGTCCGCATAACATCATCCTCGGCTTAGACTTCCTCTCCGCACATTCTGCTCTCATCGATTGTTCCGCCAGTACTCTCCGCCTTGACCTGCCTGTTCTGGATCCTGCTGAACCACACCCCAGTCGCCTTAGTTCCGTCGACTTCGTTCGCTTGCCACCTTCGGCACTGACCTACGTTGACCTAGTGTCTTCCCCACCAGTCCGCGACGGTCACTACATCGCGGCTCATATGCAAGACGTCCTCCTTACACACAGGATCACAGTACCTCATACAGTTTTATCTATTACGGCGAATTGCGTCTGCCTGCCAGTGGTCAACTTTGGCTTGACGACACAAGTGCTGCCACGCGGGATGTCTCTGGGCCAGCTTTGCTCATTCGCGGATCACTCAGTAGCATCCATTGCAGTAGACGACACTTCATCCGATGCTCCTCTACCATCGCAGTCGGCAAATTGTACCATCGCTGAATTACAGAAAATGATTGCGCCCGACTTGCCGTCCGAGCACGCTCGTGAACTCTACCGCGTTCTGTTTTCCTACCACGATATTTTTGACTTTAATTATCCTCCTTTGGTCCAACTACAGCTGTTAAACATCCTATTAATACCGGCGATGCCCCTCCTATTCATCGCCGCCCGTATCGAGCGCCACCGGCTGAGCGTCAAGTTATTCACGCGGAAGTTCGGAAAATGTTTGCCATAAACGTTATTGAACCGTCGTGTAGTCCATGGGCGTGACCTGTTGTATTGGTAAAAAAGAAGGATGCCTCATGGCGCTTTTGCGTGGGTTATCGGCACCTTAACAGGGTTACCAAAAAGAACGTGTATCGTCTACCTCGGATTGATGACGCCCTTGACTGCCTCCACGCTGCTCGCTACTTCTCTATTAACCTTCACTCCGGCTACTGGCAGATTGCCGTGGACGATCTTGACCGCGAGAAGACTGCTTTTGTAACACCTGACGGTCTTCATCAAGTCAAAGCGATGCCGTTCGGTCTATGTAACGCTCCTGCCACTTTTGAACGCATGATGGACTCCCTTCTTCATGGTTTCAAGTGGTCCACGTGCCTATGCTACTTGGACGACGTTATAGTATTCTCCCCAACGTTCGCAACGCACCTCGAGCGCTTCTCAGTAGTCCTAGACGTTTTTCGGCGAGCCGGTCTGCAACTCAACGCATCGAAGTGTCAATTCGGCCGTCGCCAGATTACCGTCCTTGGACATCTCGTTGACGCGAACGGAGTGCAACCGGACCCAGATAAGATCCATGCTGTTGCGCACTTCCCCGTTCCGAAGTGTGTCAAGGATGAGCGCAGCTTCATCGGCCTTTGTTCGTACTTCCGCAGTTTCGTGAGAAATTTCGCCGCCCTAGCACAGCCACTAAGCGAGCTTTTGAAAAAAGACGCCCCTTTCCAGTGGGGCGATAACGAGGACTCTGCATTCTCACATCTAATCGACATTCTCACAAAGCCTCCCGTTCTGGCCCATTTCGATCCTTCTGCGCCTACCGAAGTCCGTACTGATGCCAGTGGTCACGGAATTGGCGCAGTACTGGCACAACGCCAGCATGGCCACGACCGTGTTAAGGCTTACGCCAGCAGGCTCCTCTCACCCGCGGAGCGCAACTATTCCATCACTGAGCGTGAGTGTCTGGCCCTAGTTTGGGCGGTTGCGAAATTCCGCCCATACTTATATGGCCGACCCTTTTCCGTTGTCACAGACCATCACGCGCTTTGCTGGTTATGCTCACTGAAAGATCCTACAGGAAGACTTGGTCGCTGGGCCTTACTCCTCCAAGAATATTCGTATATTGTCACCTATAAATCTGGCCGTCTGCACAAGGACGCTGACTGCCTGTCTCCCTGCCCGGTCGACGAGCCTGACGACGCCGACAGTAGTAGCGCCTACGGCATTTTCTCTGTGTCTGCCTTCGCTAGCATCGCCGATGAGCAGTACCGAGACTTATCGCTGCGAGCACTTATCGAGCATATGCGCTCAACACCTACCGACGCATCCGTTCGCCGATATGTCCTCCAGGGTGGCATTCTGTATCGCAGGAACTTCCTCCCTGACGGCGCTGATCTTCTTGTTGTGCCAAAACAGCTACGACAGACTGTGCTCTTTGAGATGCATGACGCACCCACTGCAGGACATCTTGGGGTAACCCGCACGTACGACCGCGTCCGCCGCCGCTTCTATTGGCCTGGTCTCGCTCGCTCCGTTCGACGCTATGTTGCAGCCTGTGATCCCTGCCAACGCCGGAAAACACCTCAGGTGCTACCCGCCGGTCATCTCCAGCTGATCACCGTCCCTGTAGAACCGTTCTTTCGTGTTGGATTAGACTTGCTCGGTCCCTTTCCCACGTCATCCTCTGGAAACAAATGGGTAGCCGTCGCTACTTATTACGCCACCCGATACGCTATCACTCGGGCTCTCCCTGCCAGTTGCGCCACTGACGTCGCGGACTTTCTCTTGCGTGACATTATCTTGCTTCATGACACCCCGCGACAGCTGCTTACTGACCGTAGTCGAAACTTCCTCTCGAAAGTTATCGCTGACATTGTGCGTTCCTGCTCCATTCAACATAAACTGACTACCTCATACCATCCTCAAACCAATGGCCTGACAGAGCGGTTAAACCGTACTCTTACCGATATGCTGTGCAAGTACGTTTCCAAGGACCACCACGACTGGGACATTGCCCTTCCTTACGTAACATTTGCGTACTATTCTTCCCGGCACGACACCGCCGGATTTTCTCCATTTTATCTACTGTACGGTCGCGAACCTACCTTGCCCCTAGACACGGCACTTCCTCCTGCTGCGATCTCAACAAGCGAGTATGCGCGCGACGCCATCGCCCTCGCCGACCATGCACGCCAGCTTGCCCGTGCTCGACTGACGGCCTCACAAGCCACTCAGCAGTGTCATTACAACGCCCGACATTGTGACGTACAGTTTTCGCCTGGTGCGCTCGTGGTCCTGTGGTCGCCCTCCCATCACGTCGAACTTTTAGAGAAGCTCCTTTCGCGATACACAGGGCCCTACCGCGTGCTGCGCCAGGTGACGCCTGTGACTTACGAAATTGCTCCTGTGGGTTCAACGTCGTCCTCTCTTCTGGCATCATGTGATGTCGTGCATGTCAGTAGGCTCAAGGCCTACTACACTGCTTCCGAGTCGGATCTTTAGTCGCTCCGGGACGGCGCTTTTGCAGCCGGGGGTAGTGCTACGGAACAATATGTGCGATCACGAAAATGCGAGCAGTGCGAAGACGACGACGACGATGAGAAGCTAGCGCGGGCTGTTGCCTCTTGGCCAAACGCAGCGTATTTTTCTTGTAAATATACCTGTACATAGTTTTTCGTCTGCGTCTTCCTACGTAACAATATCCTTGTCATTGTCGCATGAAATTAATTGATACATTACGCAGTCATCGGCAAAAAGTCTGATGTGGGAAGACACACAGTTAGGCAGGTCATTAATATAGATTAAGAAAAGTAAAGGGCCAAGGTTTCGATGCTCCTCATTTTCGATGCTCCTCACACTACTCCGAAACCTTAAGGTTTCGGAGTAGTGTGAGGAGCTGGATATGTGTTCAAAATGTGCACCAAGAAAGTTGGCGTGACCTTCCAGGCTTTCTCCGTGGCTATTTACTAAAGGCAGGGAACGCGTTTGTTGCCCATTAACTTTCTTCACTCTATTCCACACTTTTTTCTTCCTCTGTGTACGAGTTGAAGCTTGATATAAACTTCGCCCAACTCTCTTGTCTTGCTTGTCGACGCGTTCTCCTTGCCTCAGATTTGACATGTTTAATGTTTTCCAGGTTTTCTGCTGTTGGAGAATCGCGAAGCATCGCCCACGCTTTGTTCTGTTTCCTCCGTGCTTGCCTACATTCATCGTTCCACTAGGGAACCTGCCGCTTGGAACCCACGCCGCTCGCTTGAGTAATACGTTTACAGGCAGCATCAACTATAAAAGCTGTAAAATATGCAACAGCATCATCTATAGTTATACCAGACATCTCAGGCCAAGTCATGTGTGTAAGAGTTCGGTACCTTTCCCAATCGGCTGAGTCAACCTTCCACTGAGGGGCGTGCGGGGGAGGTTGATCTTGCTTCGGCCTACTTAGGATGATCGGGAAGTGGTCACTGCCACACGGGTTGTTAAGCACATTCCATTTAATATAGGTTAAAAGCATCGGTGATAAAATGCTGAGATCTATGGTAGAGTAAGTCTTGTTGGCCAGGTTAAAACATGTGGGCTCCTTCGTATTCAAGAGACATGTTCCAGAGGAAAAAAGCACCTGTTCAATGACGCGACCTCGTGCATCACAGCGTGAATCGCCCCACAAACTACTGTGTGCATTAAAATCACCAAGAATCAAATAGGGATCCGGGAGCTCATCTATTAATGATTCTAAGTCGCGTCTGTGAAGGTGATAATGTGGTGGTATATACAGAGAGCAGATTGTAATGAGTTTATTTAAAAGTACGGCTCGAACGGCCACGACCTGAAGGGCCGTTTGGAGCTTTAAATGCTGACACGCTACACTTATGTCAGCAATGATGGCTACACCGCCAGATAATGCAACAGCATCCTCGCGGTCTTTGCGAAACGTAACATACTTTAGGAGAAAGTTTGTGTGTTTAGATTTTAAGTGTGTTTCCTTAAACACAGCACTTTTGGATTGTGTTTGTGGATGAGTTCTTGCACATCATCAAAGTTTCTAAGAAGACCTCTGACGTTCTATTGAATGATTTGTGTATCCATCTTTCAAGTAAATTGGTGCTGTGTATACAGAAACAGAAGTGATGCCTTAGATTACAGAGCTCTTTCCAGGCCCCTTATTGGGGATTTTGCCCTTTTTGGAGCATTCGAGGGAACCTCGCCGCCCCTTAGGCGCCTAGTGCGCCGTCACAATAGGTGTAGTGTCCATTGCCTTTTGTGAGGCGCCCGACACGTGCTCTTGCGAGCGAGAAGTTTTCTTGGAGAGCCTCGCCTCGGAGGGCAAGGCCCCTGCGCCCACCAGCCCGGATGTCGATGGGGCGGCCTGTGGGTTGTTGCCAGCGCCGGAAGAGACCGGGGAGGTTGGTGCAGCCTCGGCTGCGTCCACCTTCGGGCACAATGGTTGCTTCTGCTGGGTGGCAACCGCCTCGGGGGCAGATGGCGTAAATGCCGGCTCACTGCTTGTGGGTCGGACAGCCGCCGGAAGCCTTTGTGTCGCTGCCCCCTGACGCGTCACATCGACAAAAAAGTTCTTGGGCAGGTGGGATACCCACCTGCGTGGCTCCTTGAAACTTATATTTTCCTTTACTTTAATTGTTACGATTTCCTTTTCTTTTTTCGACGGTGGGTAGGACCGCGAGTACGCAGCGTGCTCCCCATCACAGTTCACACAGTGGAGAGAGTTTTGACATGTTTCAGATAGGTGTTCGTAGGCACTGCATTTCGCACAGGTCTAGCGGCCTCGGCAGTTCTGTGAGCTGTAGCCGAATCGCTGGCACTTGAAGCATCGTAGGCGATTTCGGATGTACGGTCTCACTCGGACTTTCACATACCCTGTCTCGATAGTGTCGGGTAGGTTGCTTGAGCCAAATGTAAGTATTAGGTGCATGGTATTGATTTCTTTTCCGTCACGTCTTATTTTAGTTTTTTTAGCATTGGTCACGATCTGATCATTCCTACCCCCCAGAAGTTCAGCTTCAGACAATTCTAGCAGATCAGCATCCGATACAACGCCACGGGCAGTATTCATGCTACGGTGTGGGGCCACTGTGACTGGAACACCCCCAAAGATACAAGTTTGGACAGTTTTTCATATTGTTGCTGATCTCGGTGCTCTAGGAGAAGATCACCCCTAGCCGTTTTCGATGCTTTGTATCCGGGACCGAAAACTTCCGTCAGAGATTTGGAGACAACGAAAGGTGAGATCATTCTCGCCGTCTTCTCAGGCTTATCAGAGTGGATGACATGAAAGCGGGGAAAGTTTTGTGCACGATTGCCAAAAAACTTAAAGACATCTTCGGTGCGCCCTCCTTTCTGAGGGCGATCAGGAAGTTTGGGGAAAGAAGTTTCCATGTAAATACATAAAAATTCGGCAACAGTGCCGACCGCCCCCCACGCAGCCCAACTAGGGGACGCGGCAGAGCTTGTGTACAAACCTGCACGACGCCAGCCGTACGCCGTTGCTATAACCAAATATGGTGTACCCAAGGTAGGTTAGCCACACAACGTTAACCCTTACCGCCGTGGAGGAAGGAAGTAAATGGAAGAGAGAAGAAGACACGAGAGGTCAAAAAGTGAGAGATAAAGACGAAGATTTGAGGAGAGAGAGACAGGAAAGGGCGACTGCCGATTTCCCCCAGGTGGGTCATTCTGGAGGTGCCGTCTATGTGAAGCAGAGGCCGAAGAGGTGTGTTGCCTCTGCCGAGGGGCCTTAAAGGTTCAAACACCCAGCATCGGCTCAACCTCCAGGATCCCCCTTTCCCCAGACACGGCTAAGCCGCGCATGGCTACACGAGGGAAGGTCCAACCCTCGTGGGCTCGGGTACGTGATGTCGCAACGCACCAAACGCCCGCTGAAGCAGACGCCCTGCGGAGAAGACGACACATAGGTAATTAAGAAATTCGTGAAAAATCTGGCGCCTTACATTTGCGTGATCGCTACTTTCCAACCTGGTACCATCATTAATCTTTGTGATGTCTCCACGTGCGCTCCACATCCAGTAGTTCCACTCAATTTCCGGCGATCCAATTACAATGCCCTTCATAAGGTACCCTACGCTGGCATGACGGCCACGCAACATCTAGTGATACAACGTTTTATCTGGTCTGGCACTAACAAGGACGCACGTGCCTGCGCGCGTGGTTGTCTGGTATGTCAACAATGGAAGGTTCGGCGACACATAAGGGTGCCTTTCGGCTCATTCACTGCTCCACCTGAACGATTCGAAAGGTACACATTGACATTTTGGGGCCATAACCGCCATCAGAGGAGAACACAAACCTCCTAACCTGCCAAAAGCTTTCCCTCTGCTCGTCATACGTACTGAAACCACCGCAAACGTGTTGGTCGCGGCCTGGGTTTCGCTATTAAGCGTATCTACTATTACAACCAGGTTGAATCGGCACTATTGAATAGCCTGCTGACCTTCCAAAACACTTCTCGCATACGCATGACGTCATATCACCCAATCGCCAATGGCCTTCTATAGAACGTTTTCGCCGCTCCATCAAGACCGCTTTCACAGCCCAGCCTGACGCCACTCATTGGTCCACGTCACTACCGCTGTTTACCTTGAGTCTTCGGACTACACCCAAGCACGATGGGCGCTGCACACTTGCCGAAAACATTTTTGGAGCACCACTGTGCCTTACAGGGCAGTTCTTTACCCCTGCTGTTTCATCGCCGTGCCCTGACTCCAGCGACTAGATAAAGAGACGTGGAGCTTCATTTCGTACACTTCGTGGTCCTTAACCACACTGCCAGCACCGTACCGCATAACAAATTCCAAAACAGCTGGCGACGTCCTCTTACATTTTCATCCGCCGGGACACCGTATGGAAATCCCTGCAATGCACTTTCGATGGCCAATATCGCGTCATCGATCCTGCCAACAAACGTTTTACCGTGGACTTAAACGACCTACAAAGCAATATGTCTATCGATCGCCGCAAATCCGTCTTGGCTGAAGACCGACTCCCTAAGTCACCGGATAGCTAATTAGCCCTGAGCTAGTTGGGCCTCGCAAGTAAACAAGCACACTTCAATTCCCGACCCCACGAGCCAACCTCTTCAAAGTTGCGTTGCGGCTACCTACTCGGCTCCGTCACTAGCGACTAGGCCTCCTGTAGCAGCATCGACGTCGAGGAGAAAACTGCGGCTAGCTAGCGACAGGCCATTGCTTAAGAATCAAAGCGGGCGCGTGGCTCAGGTCACGCGAAGTCTCCGTGAGGCTCCTGGGAGCTTCATCCGCGGAGCCGAATGACCGTCAGGTAGGCCATCTTTTTCAGTAAAAATATACGCCTGTTTATTACAGCGAAATATTTGCATGCCTAACGTTCCGTAGTATTTTAGGCTTCCGGCAACAGAGAACATCATCATGTAGGCCAATCCTGGTGATAGTGCAGAAAGGGCCCAAGCTCAATGCCACATGCCCCTGTTAAAAGGACTTAAAAATTCTCGGTGCCAACCGCGCAAACGCGCTAGTGCCACTGCTCGCGCCTTCATTGTCGCTGTCTGCTTCCACAACTAGCTCCGTTGTGCAACTCCATTAACCCCATACGGTGGCTATAATCCATTACTGTTGTTCTAACCCCATGATGCCTACCACGCATCAATGAACGTGCATTGATTTGATTCTAACCAAGAACCCCTCTACGGTGGCAGTCGAAGCACTGAGTGTATATCACAGTGATCTTAAACAAATCGTTACTACCCTGAGAAAATAAAGAGTCTCAATAGAATATCATCCACTGTCTTTTCTAAATCATGCATTCAAGCACATCACTTCCCGTCATCAGACACTTTAAGCAAATCACAACCATTCCATTCTGTCAAGATGATTTGGCAGCGAAAGCTGACAACAGTCGAAGCTCTCAAACAAAAAGGAAAGTGCTCTCGCGGCCATTCCAACTTCACAGAATGGAATTGTAATTTTTGTGGCTCATCGTCATCTCATTTCGCACGCCACAAGTTCTTTTCATTGCCTAGGTCATAGAAATTTACGGCCTACCCAAGCAGCTCGCTCAATCAGCCTGCAACCAACGCAGCGGTCCCAGGCAGTGCAGTCCACATACTTTTGACAAGGGATGCATATTCTAACAAATTAAGGCTTGTGTAAGGCAGTCTTGTGGACAGTAAAAGCCAAAAAATATTCGGCTTACATTAGATTTGAGGATTGTGGCGTAAACTAAGCTAGTTGTTCATACCGTCACGGTGCATTTGAGCAGGACCGTGCGCACAAGAGGGAAACTAAAAGGAAGTGATAGACTGTCTCATGGAGCTGCAACGTTTGTACCACTAGTTGCAAATACATTTATGCATCGGGCCTCCTCTTCGTACCATTTGGCGGAAGTGCCGGGTGACCACTCAGAATAGAGCTTCGCAATCACCGCCGCTTCAATTCTTCACCGTTGTCGCAGAAGACGGCGCCTAGTTCGGCAACACCTGCGTCGACTGTCGTGCTCACGCATCCGCATGAACCAGGAAGCTTCTGCGGCACTGAGGGCGCCGTTGACGACTGGCTCGAAATGTGTGAGTGGGTGAGTAGCCACAACAAATGGGATCCCGCAGTGATAATGACGAACATAATTTTTTACTTGCCAGGAACTGCGCGAAAGTGGTTTCAGAACCACGAAGAAAAAAACTGACTGGGATACCTGTAAGAGGAAGCTGCGAGATCTCTACGAAAAACCACGGAGTCGGAAGGGCGTCGCCGAGAAAGAGTTGGCATCACGAGTTAAGACGTCCACCGAAGGCTGCGTCGTCTACATACAAGACATGCTGGCACTCTGCCCCATGGACCACACTGAAATTCCGGAGTCTGAGAAAGTCGGGCATGTCTTATAACGTATTGCTGACGACTTCTTCCATTTACTCATTTGTAATGACTGTACTTCGATTAATGCCATGATCACAAAGTGCAAGCATTTTGAGCATGTGAAAAGCCGACGTATTTATCAGTCATTTGCACGACTTCCGAATACGGCTCCAACATTGTCTTGTGAAGGCCGACAGGACTCTCCCCCGTAGCAGCAGCAGCAGCCTTCAGAGTAGCTGCCGAAGATCGTGTGCCGTGAGCTGGAAGCCATGCGTCCTGCCGCTCTGTACCAGCCAATCAACGATACATGCGCTACTATCGTTCCCCTTTTTCAGCTATTCTGCGCCAAGAACTCGCTAATGTCGGCTTGCAGTCAGTTTGGACCATGGCCAGTTCCCAGCCAACAGAACGTACTTCGGTCGTGCATACTAAAAATCAGTGGATGCCCCCAGGTTCTCGCAACATGGCGGAGTGGTGAACACCGGATGACCGACCTACTTGCTTCAGTTGTCGCTGCCTTGATCACGTCGCCCGATACTGTCGCAAATGCTGGACCTCGATCTCCTTCTCCGTCAGCCCTCGTTCAGACAGCGGTTTTCGCCCTGTTCAGCCTCAAGCCGAGCCGAACCAGCACGTCAGTGACGGTACGATGGCATGGCGCCGTCGATCACCGTCGCCGAGCAATCACCAGTTCCGTTCACCGCGAAATCGTCGCCAGTCGTCCAGATCACTCCAGTCCCGTCAGCTGTCGCCATCATTCCGACCTGGGCGCATACCTACGCAAAACTAAATAATGCAGCTCCTGTAGGCGCCGCTGCATTGTCCATGTCTCCGCCAAAGCCCTTCACCCGGCCGACCAGACGCAATATAGTCGATGTAGAATTTGACGGTCTATTTGTCCCAGCGCTTGTTGATACTGGAGCCCGTATCTCCGTGATAAGCAAGTCTTTGTTGCCGCTTGAAAAAATTCCTTACACCTAACGCATTTCGTGCTATCTGGGTCGCTGATGGAGCAACACCCATTATCCTTGTGCACTGCCTGAATTGCTGTTGCTGGTTTAAACATTTCCCTTTTATTTGCTGTTCTCGAACGGTGTCCCATAACGTGATCTTAAGCCTCGACTTTTTATCGGAACATTAGGCACTGATTGAATGCGCTGTTGGACACCTCCAACTCGAGCTGCCTATTCACTGTTGTGCTCCAAAATGAGTTGAGGCTTGTTTATGTTCTGTAGACTTCCTAGGGTTGCCACCTCAAGCCTCCATGTATATACATTTGACTTGTTTCCTTCTGTTCATGACGGTAACTCTGGGCTTACGCCTAATGTCAATGTTTTCGTGCTACGAACAGTTGCCGTTCCCCGTAAAATTGTGGCTATCGCTGATAACCGCGTATTTCTTCGTCTAATAAATTTTGGTTTAAGCACGCAAGTTTTCCAAAAAGGCATGTCGCTCGGCAATGCTTCTGCTATGGACGATTCCGCCATCTCTGTGTTAGATGTTCCGTAATCGTCTGCAGCCACCTGCTGTTCTAAATCCTCCGCAACGTCTGATCCCGGCCTATTTCGAAGAGGATCTCTCAAGACCTGCTTCGCCAACACGCTGCAGGTCTATGTCGCATTTTGGTGTTTTATTGCGACGTCTATGACTTTGACGATCGCCCGCTGGGACAGCCTTCCGTTGTGACCCATAATATTACCACGGTGATGATAGTCCTATCCGCCGACGACTTTATCGCATGCCTAACGCAGAACGCCGCGTTATCCAAGCTGAAGTAGGCACGATACTAACCAAAGTGTAATTGAGCCCTCTTCGAGTCATTGGGCATCGCCGGCTGTCTTCATCAAAAAGAAAGATGTCAGCTGGGGATTTTGTTTCGACTACCGTCAACTAAACCAAGTCACTAAAATGTTGTGTATTTTCTCCCATGGATTGATGACGCTCTTGACGGCCTTCAAGCATCAAAATACTTCTCTTTAATCGGCTTCCGATCCGGTTATTGGCAGATTGCGATTGACGAACTCGACTGTGAGAAGACCGCTTTTGTTACATCGGATGGCCTTTACCATTTTAAGGTTATGCCTCTCGGACATTGTAATGCCCCCGCAACTTTTGAAAGAATGATAGACTCTCCCCTTTGGGGCTATAGGTTGTACCTGGTTATTTTATCGGGACAATATTTTCCGCTGCGTTTGACAGCCACCTCAGCTGCTTGGCCGCTATTCTTGAAGTCTTTAGATAGGCTGCCTTTCAACCTAACACTTCTAAGTGCCTTTCTGAGCACTGCGAAGTCAAGTTCTTGGCCACCTTTCAGTGCTGCTGGTATACATCCTGATCCCGATAAGATTCACACAGTCAAGAACTTTCCTCTAAAGTGCTCAGCAAAAGATATGAGCAGCTTCGTGTGGTTATGCTCGTATTTTCGTCGGCTTATTAAAAATTTTGCAGATATTGCCCGGCCATTGACTGACCTTCTCAAGAAGGACACAGCGATCACTAGGGGCCGCCAACAACCCGACGTCTTCGACACCCTCATCCGCTAGTTAACAACGCCTCCGATATTAGGCCATTTTGATCCATCTGCACCAACTCAAGTTCGCACAGACGTCAGTGTCCATGGTTGTAGCGTATGTTGAGCGCCCAGCACCACACGTGTTCCGCGCAAGCGCATCGTATGTCACTTTTGTTGCTTTGGCCGGATCGAATACCGACAACATGGACTAGTGCTAAGGTGGTTACATAGCTCTTTCCATGACCTTTCGGGGGTATTGCTCAATTCAAAGACAGCATCTTGTCTGATCAAGCTCGTCAGAAGAGCTGTTCTTTGAGCTAATGGAAGAAATTTGCTGAAATAATTGACAACACGTAGCATCCTTTGCACCGCGAGCTTGTCTTCTGGAGTCGGCATGTGCAGTACACAATTATACAGCGTCTGGCTCGGCCTGATGCCTACTTTATCGATTACATCTCCAAGAACCTAGATTTTATGGACAGGAATACTACACTGATAAGGATTAAAGGTTAAGTCGGTGCGTGTTGCTACTAGCAACACAGATTTGAGACGTTCATTGTGCTCTTCTACGGGCGAGCCCCATACCAGAATGTCGTCCACGAATATTTTCACGCGGGGAGGGCATTCGAAAATATAATTCAGCGTTTTTTGGAACACCTCATTGGCGGACGATATGCCGAAGGCTAATCGTAAAAAGCGGTAATGGTCAAACGGGGTAGAGAACATGCAAATCCGCGATGTCGGGTCATGCAAGGGGATTCGGAGGAATCCAGAGTTAGTGTCTAAGCGGGAGAATACAGTTGCACTAGCTAATTCAGCTTCTATATCTTCTCGTCGCAGCATCTCGTAGTGCTCCCTCTATGTGCACTCATTGAATATTCCTACTGTCAATGCAGAGACGAATTTTCTCCCTTCCCTTTTCAAGCAATCACCAGGGGGCTCACCCAGTCAGTAGGCTCGGTGCCTTTGTGATGAGTGCGGTGTACTTCATCCTCTCGAGTTCACTGCGTTATGGTTCTGTCAGGATCAATGGCACGCGTCGAACTGGTTGAATGGATGGCACGGCGTTGTCTCGAAGAACCATGTGAAACACTTTTTTCACGCAGCCTGTCCCAGTGAAAATGTGACGAAAGTCTTTCGCGATTTCTTCACAGTCATCCTGTGATACGCTGTGGATGCGCGAGAGCAATCCGAGTCGTTCAGTTCCTTGTAGGCCTGGGACTTCGCCACCTTTGCGCACCACAACAAATTCGAGAACAGTTCGGTCGCCCAGCGTTGCTTCAGTTCGGACGACTCCAAGATGCTTGATCGTGTCTGAGCGGTACAAATGTAGCACCACGCTACTTTGCTTCATTTCAGTGGCTGGGTGCATCCTAGTGTATAATCCAACGGGCATTACATTGGCCTGAGACCACGTATCAACTTTTAGTTTGACCGAAACGTTATTCACATTCATTCGAACCATCGAGTCGCGTTAGCTAATGACGCCTCTTGCAGACACCTCCAAGACGCTGAAGTCATCTTCGTGATCTTGAATTTCGCCGACCAGCACGGAGGCTCTGCAGCAAATTACAAAATGGTTTCCCTTTGGCATTTTCTGCACGTTCGTCCGAACGCGGGACAGTCTCTATGCTGATGCGTGCGTCCGCCCTTGAAGCATTTGTACATTTTGGCTTACGCCATATTTTGGATTCGAGCATGCATCGCGAATGATGTCTACTTGCTTTGGACCTCGTTCCCATGTTTCTTGGGAACTGATTTTCTCCCTTCCTTTTTCAAGCAATCACCAGGGGGCTCACCCAGTCAGTAGGCTCGGTGCCTTTTGTGATGAGTGCGGTGTACTTCATCCTGTCGAGTTCACTCCGTTATAGTTCTGTCAGGATCAACGGCACGCGTCGAACTGCAAGAGCCGATGTTTCAGATGCCTTGCAGACTTGCTCAGCCTTCTGCAACGTCAACTCACAGTCCCTGAGCAGCTTTTCTCTCACCTTGTCATCGTTGCTTCTGTAGACGATCTGGTCTCTGACCATACAATCCAGAAGCGCGCCGAAATTGCCCGCCCATGCCTGTTGCCTCAGGCCCCGAAGGAAGTGTTCAAATTCCTCAGCTTGGCTCTGAACTCTCTTCCAAAATATGTAACGTTCATGAACTTCTTTGGTCTGCAGCTTGAAGTAATCGTCAAATGTCTTTATGACTGTCACGTCGTCGGCCTTGTATTCGCCTTCTGCGTAGCTCAGCGTGTTAAATATTTCGATGGCGTACTGACCTGCGACACTGAGAATCAGCGCTGTCTTCGACGACACTGATCCCTTGTTGTCCTCCAGTGCCGATGCCGCAAGGAAGAGTTCGAATCTCTGCTTAAATGTCTGCCAGTTCTTGCTCGCTTCCCCTGTAACGTTTAACGGACCAGGCACTCTCAATGAATTCATTACGCTGTCCTTGCAGCGCTGCCCGTCGAAGAGCAAAGCCGCGCTTGAATACGTATCCCACTTCTGACCCCATGTATCGTACCGTCTAGGAAGCCAAAAAGGCTTTGACGGGGCAGTGGGGGAAAAGCACTGATTTATTGCACACGTGTACATATGTAGGATTTACAAAGGGGTGTGTCTTTTTGCCAATAACAGATAAGTTGTTTGAGTAGGATCCTAAAGACATGGTGCATCCATTTTTACATACGATGCGCTTGCGCGGAATACGTTTGGCGCTCGGCGCCCAAGATACGATAGAATGACATAAGTGGTGCTGTCCTCGCCCCAACAGCAAAATGACGTAGACGCGTCATTGCCTACGTCGGTCACCTGTTGTCCCCTTGAGAGCGCATTTTTTTATCACCGAGCGCCAGTGCCTCGCACTCGTGTGGGCAGTGAACAAATTTCGCCCTTTCTGGTTTGGCTGCTCATTTTATGCCATAACGGACCAACATGCCCTCTGCTGGCTATGGTGACTGAAAGACCCGAATGGCCCCCTTGGTCGCTTGTCACTCAGACTAGAGGAGTATGCTTTCTTTGCGATGTTTCAGTCCGGCCGCTTACATTTGGACGGCGACTGCTTGTCTCATCATCGCGTCGATCCTCCTCAGAACAACGAACAGGATGGCGACACTTGTCTTCAGGGCATTTCACGCTTTCGTGACATCATCACTGAGCCGCGAAAGGACAACTCTCTCTAGTGGATCACTGAGCGGTTAACTTCAGGACAATCATATCGATTAAACAGAACGTTGGTGCTCCATGACGACATTCTTTATCGACGCAACAACAGCACTGATGGACCACATTTACTGCTGGTTGTCCCTCGTCATCTCCGTTCTACTGTTCTTACTGAGCTCCAGGACCCGCCCCCTGCCGGACACGTTGGCACGTCCCGCACTTACGACCGAGTTCGACGTCGCTCCTTCTGGTCAGGCCTCACCGCTCTGCGCGAAGTTACGTTAGTGCTTGCGACCCTTGTCAGCGTCGGAAGAAGCCATGTGCGCAACCTGCTGGCCACCTTAATGCAATCGATGTTCCCACGGAGGCTTTCTTTCGTGTCGGCATGCACTTTTTTTAGCCCCTTTTCCATTTCCATAAAATGCAACAAAAGGATAGCGGTTGCCAGACTCTGCGACGCGCTATGCCATTACACGTGTCCTGCCCACCAGCTCTACAGATGTAGCAGACTTTTTACTTCAAGACGTGATTCTTCACCATGGCGCGCGATGGCAGCTGCTGACAGATCGTGGCCTCTAATTGCAGTTCCAAGTTGTCGAACGCATACTGCGTTCCTGCTCCACACAACAAACCCGCAACCGCATATCACCCAGAAACAAATAGACTGACTGAACGACCCTTACAGAAAGGTTGTCCATATACGTTTCAGCAGACCATCACTATTGGAACAGCGCTTTGCCCTACGTGACATTTGCGTACAACTCATCGCGTCATGATACCACGGGTTTCTCGATTTTCTACCTCTGGTTTGGTCGACATCCCACGCTGACGTTTGACACCTTGCAACCATACCGCGGAATACGCCCATGACGCCGTTGTACGGGTTCGTATGGCTCGCCAGAATGCCTGTGATCAGCTTGCAGCGGCTCAGGTGTCACAAAGGACTCCCTACGACAGTCGCCACTGGACCCTTAAGATCTCTCCCAGAAATCTTGTTATGCTGCGGACTCCAATTCAGCATGTGGGCCTGTCCGAGAAGCTGTTGTCACGCTATGCCGAGCCCCACGGGTATTGCGACGCTTAGGGAAATTAAATTACGAGATCGTCCCTGCTGAAGACACGCCGTCCTCACTCCAGCTACGAATTGACGTCGTCCATGTTTCCCGCCTAAAACAGCACTGTTCGTATAGTTCGTTATCATTCTACGAAGCGCAGTAATAGCGCTCGAGCGCCATTACTGTTACGGTGTTTAATGTTACGCGTTACTGTTACGGTGAATTTTGGACAGGACGGTGTGCGCAAAAGGAAGAAGAAGAGGAAGTGATAAACTGCCTCCTAGAGCAGCGACCTTTGTAGCAGCCAGCGCGATTAGCTTTCTCCCATGTAAATAATTGTAAGAACATTTGTGCATTCTGTTTCCTCTTCGTATCAAAATTTCACAAGCCCATTTATCCCCGTGGAACTATAAAGAAACAACTAGGAGTAACATAAATTTCATGATTCTTGATCATCCCATTCTATAAATTTTGCAGTACGGCACACAGTTGATTATATTATTTGTGTCCATTTACTTGCCTTTGATTTGTAGGTATTTTATGCTAGTTATTGCTCATCATATGTGGTATACTCTGACATCAGTGACATTCTTAGTAATAACCCTTATTATTGCCACTAGCGCTTTAAAAGTCGCTGAAACCAGACTATACATAAAATATTCGGAAATGGGATGCAGGCAGCTGCAAGAAATTGCATGTGTAATTTGAATATTTATCCAGTCAAAATAAATAAATTTTGGGTATAAGGTTGACAGTGTGCAGTGATTTATTTTCATAAGGGACGGAGCTATATATATTTGTTTGAAGGTGAATGGAACCGTCATTTCTGACATTATTTCTAGAGTACTGCTAGGCTGACTGTGTATTAAAACTTTAACTATGTATTTTGCAATGAATCTCCAAGTACATCAAATGTGCTACCAGTTCTGTGGGCCATTCTGCAAAACCTTACATCGTTTATTGATCTGATTTATGTCGGTAATGACAGGCAACTTTCTCCCAACTATTTTCTGAATAACTTTGTGCGACCTTCGCTGCATCAAAAACTCAGTGCTGTGTGTTATATAAACAATGTATTGCGTGACCCTCCTCGAGTGCTCGCAAATGAAGAGCTACAAAATACAAGTTCAATGATGACTACCTTCCAAATTTGTAATAAAGTTCAATAAACTCGCACTTTCTATTAGAGAACAGAAAAAGCTTCTTCGAACACGAAGACAAAAGCGCTGACTGGGCTATAGCATTTCAACTCAGGGAAGACACCATAATATCGCTCAACAGCTGTCCGTGAGAACTGGTATAACGGTGCAGTATAAGCTCTAAAGTGCGTAAGTGAAACGTTTGAAAGAAGCTTTTGAACTTTCCCCTGGAAAGTTTAGACGACACCTATTATTGGGAACACATTAGGTGTGCAGAAATTATTAAAAGTTTGTTTTCAACATCTCTTTGAACATCTGCACCACAGCCGCACGAAGCTTATGGTTGCTTCCAATACGGGAAAAGGCCTTAAACTTTATTTACCAAAATACAAAAATTGTTTGTTATATCACCACCAAGATGCAAACATCGTCATCGTGGTCGTCGCCTTGCTCCTCCCATGACGCATGTGCTCACGCCACAAATATAACAATTTCGGCCAGTTTTGGAGAACTCAAAAGCACAACCACCAGAGTGACCTTGCGCGGATGAATTGGGGCTCCCACTACATTCTAGTGGTTCATACTGGTCGCCGAAGTTCAAATCAGAGTGTCCTGAGACACTCCAAGTATCGCCGCCGCAGAAGCTGATAAATCTGGTCACTTCCCGCTCTCGTAGCCTGACACTTTCTAGCGTTTTCGTTACTCTCGCACGATTCACACAGACGGCGATTATAATCCGTATACCATGCCCTCCCCTACTTGCTTCGCAAGTAAACGCATCAGGATGCAGAACCAGCGCTAGCCATACTACCGGAAGTTCCCCTAAGCTTTCGCTTCGAAAAAGCTACCGGCCGATCAGTCGGCTCATGCTAGTTGAACCCAGAAGGCCTCCACGGAGTTGATCATCTCGGATTAGTAGGATTACAGCAACTGCCCAACGATGAAAAGAATGTTTGGCTTTACACCAACGTGTCCGACGCTCTACGAACGCCTCGTAAACAATGCTATGCTTACACGTTACTATGCTTAATACTATGCTTAATAACACATTACTTCCAAACTGTTTACATAACAACTAGTCCTTCAATGCTTGTGATTTGCAATTTTGTTCGCATGAAGCATGGCACACTATCAAGCAGATTCTGAATGCCAATAGCAATGTTTGTCACTTGTATTATGCATTAAGCACAATTTGTTTTGTATATTCATTTACCCGTCGGGCTGAAAGGTGAACTCCCATTTAAATGTGTTCGCCACCGTTTCCTGCGAGCTTACTTTCGACGTAATACTACGGAACATGAAAATCTGCGCTGAGCATGATGCGAGTAGAGCTCCAGTGGCGATGTGCCAAAGAAAGAAACTTTGCTGCATGCCTTCTGGCAGCACGCATCGCAGTGGGACATGCACCTTGGCCACCATCACGGGAACTGAACATGCCCAACGTACTATCTGGGTCACGCATCGCACTGCCTGCAGATTTGAATTATAGACATTCTCACCGGAAAGTTTGCGCAGTATGAACAGGTGGCGCTTGTAACGGGCAAAGCCTTTTCTTGCCTCAAGGTACCCCGCATTGCATATACAGCGGTTTGTTTCCCAGCCGCAACGGGCGCGTTCCAGTAGTTGTGGAATGGAAAAACGCTCCTGTTCTTAGATTTGGGTGCATGTTTAAAAAAGACGCCATGTTCTGAAGGTAACCTAATCCTCACCACTAGAGTGTCCGTCATAACTACATATGAAGTTTGAGGACCGCAAGCCCCACGCTTATTTTTTTACCAGGTAATTATGCTCTTCACCTCCATACTTGAGCACGGCTGCCTCTAGTTGTAACTGGAGTGGCAGCTGTAGCATTCTTGAATTTGTGTACTAAAATCTGGTAAGCTCGCCATGTTTAATGTTTACAGTCAAGAAGCATGGAAAAATGCGCACCGCTCGTTAACGACCTTGTCTTAAAGCCGTCTTTCTGTAGTTGCTGTCACCCCATATTTTCCTTTTTCTTTCTTTCTTTGTGTCGGAACCTGATATTAATATATAGAACCGTCATCTAAAAGAACAGACGCTTCATTGCAATAGAACAAGTTTGCAATTATTCTTGGTGAGGAAAGGTTCCGGGCATATATGATGGCCACACAACATTGCAAATTTAGTAGACGCTCGTGCTCATAAATATGTAAATATTTTGCTCTCCAAGTACATACAGCCCCAATCATTTATATTCATGGGAGGCTCGCTGTTACGTATTAAATATAAGTGCACTCGTTAGTAGTGTGCTTATCAATGAGGGCGTTATGTATGTTATGTGAATACCTTAGAAGCTGCTGTTTTGGTCACGAACTTCAATGTCAACGAGGGAGGAATGATAATATGTATTTCTTGTAAGCTACTCGTAAACCATAAGTGCTTTTTACTCACAGCGCGGCTCACGCAAATCGAGCATAATTGACACATTGAGGAGTGATTATGCACGAAACGAATGATGCACTGATATTGTACCAAAGGGCGTTACTGAACCAAAAACTTGAAAATTACAGCCCCTGGCTTCTTCTAAATTGACAATAAACAATAAAAGAGGAGCGAATGACAGCATTACTGATTTATAACAGCGACTGAAGGTACGTATCATGTGCCTTGGAACACAATTTCTATTGATACCTTCCAGTACACGCACTTCACAGCAATGATTTTAGCATTTAGACAAGGCGCAATGATTTCAGAAAGATGTGGATGCGATATTTAGGTGTCTCATGAAGCTCAGGCCAAAGTTCCTTGCCGTTCCTACAGAAACAGCGACGTTCTGCGCCGCACCGATGTCGTTCGCTGCACTTTCGGCGTAAGCGGCAGTAAACTTTTGCTTGTGCTTCAGAATAGATATTGACACAATGATGTGGGGCTCCCGCACCGCAGGATGGCGTGCCCAAAGATCGGTGCCGTGAAAGACGATGAAGCGCGCAAGCTGCACGTTCTTCTGGCCCGCCATTAAAGAGAAGCGTCTATTTTGGATTCCAAGACTCCGTCTTCAGTCTACGTTGCATTTTTTCCGCTGGAGGTACGGGGTACATGCTACCACTTTAACATCGAAGACTGTCTAGAAGCCCAGTACGAAGTCCAGTCGAGATGACTCCTGTTCACGTACGGACAAGCCGTCGACTTCAAGGACTGCCACCTGAGCACGAGCCTCTACCCAATCGCGTCAGTAGGATGAGTTATTCAGTGACCTAATACGCAACCCACCAAAGACCGTTGCAGAGTTTCTCGCGGAAGCCATATCAACGGAAAAAGCACTGCAGCAGCGAACTAGGCAGTACAAGCGCGACGTGTCGACCCTATCGCGTGACTCTCTCGCTATACCCTTGGACAATACCAACGCCTTGCGGGAGTTCATTAGGATTGTTGTTCGAGAAGAGCTCCAAAAGCTTCAGGTGGCTCATGTATCGGTAACGCAACTCGCTCTGGCTGAGGTCGTCCGGAAGGAAATCAGGCAGGCAGTACAAGTCCCAGAGCGAAGCGAGACACCACAGCACGAGGTGCTGTAGCCACAGCCTCCCATGTCGTAGGTGGAAGCTTCGCGAAGTTTGTTGTCCCCGATTTTTTACGATGTGCACGACGTCCCGGACTTTCATGGTGTGCGCCCCTTTGAACACGCAACTGGCGACTTCAGGACTCGCCGTACGCCATTCATGGCTGAAACACAACCACACCGCAAGAGCGAAGTATGACGCACTGCAGACCGGACACCCTGACTGACCGGTCTGCAATGCGTGATACTTCACTGATCCTGACCGGTCGCTGACGTTGCGAACGCTGAAGATCCTCCACTACGACCACCACGATATGACTTAATTGAGACGCAGAGAAAGCAGTGTAGTTTGGTGTCAGTATCTTGCGACGTACCAGTTACCATAGATAACCACGAAGTCATGGCGTTAATTGACATGGGTGGGGACACGTCTGTTATGAGCCAGAATCTCGCGCGTATACTGAAGAAAGTTTCGACGCAATGGACCGGGACTCAGACTGCAGGAGGGCACGTCATAACTTCAATGGGCCGGTGCACGGCACGAGTCAACATTCGGGGCTTCACGTACATGGCGACTTCGTCATTCGTCCTGAATGTTTAAAGGACCTTATACTCGGCATGGATTTCCTTCGGGCGAACGGTGTCATGATAGACCTGCAAAAGTGTAGAGTCCGCTTCTCGACTACACAAGCCATAGCGAACAGTAATGAGAATGACTGTGACATCGCGCTTCGCATAGCTGACGATTACGGCATATTGCAACCCAAGAGCAACGTGCTTACCCTTGTCCGATGTGACATGGAGGACGCCGCCGAAGGCATTGCTGAGGCAAACATCCCCCTGTTTCTTGAGCGCCACATTTGCACAGCCAGAGGGCTTCTTCAGGTGTGAAACAAATGTTCAGTCGTTTTGCTAGCAATTCTTGGTCATATTGCGCTCAGTTTTACACAGACGATATAAGTGAAGGACGGGATGTGGACGGACGTTGCGCTACGTCCGTCCACGTCCCGTCCTTCACTTATATCATCTGTGTAAAACCGAGCGCAATATATCCATGCACGTTCACCAACTAGCTCCCTTCATTGCTTTACTAATTGCTAACAATCTTTAGCAACGAGTATCTGCATGTACCGCGAGGAACGACAATCGCATTTCTTCGCAAAAACATTCATGTTACTGACATCGCCACATTGGAAATCGCATCGTCTCAGCGATCTGAGTTACCCAGCCTAAAAGAACAGATTCATGTTAACGCTGCTCTGCCAGACCATCAGAAAGACCGTCTAGTGAGTCTCGTGAATGAATTTACGGACTGTGTTTCAACGTCGTCCAATGTACGGCGCACGTCTATCACAAAGCACCGCATTATTACGGACGAGTCCGCACGTCCTGTTCGTCAGCATCCTTACAGAATGTCTCCAGCGGAAGCGGAAGCGATCAAGCATCAGGGGAAAGAGATGCTCCAGGACGACGTGATCCAGCCGTCCACAAACCCGTGGGCCTCCCCTGTAGTGTTAGTCAGAAAGAAAGACAACACACTACGCTTCTGATTAGATTATAGAAAGTTTAACCGTGTCACCAAGCGGGGGCGATGTTTATTCATTGCGACGCATCGATGACGCATTGGATCGTCTACAACATGCCAAGTTTTTTCCTTCGTTGGATCTTAAATCAGAGTATCGGCAAATCAAAGTTGATGAACAGGATCGTCAAAAAACAGCGTATGTGACAACTGACGGGCTTTATGAGTTCACAGTTCTTCCCTTCGGTCTCTGTTCCGCACCTGCCACCTTTCATTGGATCATGGATACCATGCTTGCTGAACTCAAATGGCAAACCTACCTCGTATACTTGGACGACGTCATCTTGTTCTCGAGCACGTTTGACGAACATCTCGCACGACTCGAGAGCGTCCTCGCTGCTATCCGTACTGCCGGCCTCACCATCAAGCCTGGAAAATGCTACTTCGGGTTCCAAGAGCTCAAATTTCTTGGCCATGTTGTTGGTCCTAAAGGCGTCCGACCAGACCCCGACAAGTTAGCTGCCGTCGACGAATTTTGGCCACCCACAAACAAGAAGGCTCTCCAACGCTTCCTTGGTTTGAACGCATATTATAGGCGCTTCGTCCAGAGATTCTCGCGAATCGCTGAGCCTATGACACGGCTTACACGCGACGATCTGCCTTTCCTTTGGGCGGGCGAGCAGCAGCATTCGTTCAATGAATTGCACAAGCGTTTGCAAGTGGCTCCAATACTTGCTCATTTCGACGAAGACGCTGACACTGAAATCCATACTGACGCCAGAAATACGGGTCTCGGTTCAGTTCTTGTGCAGTGGCAAGCTCGTGAGGAACGCCCCATTGCTTATGCAAGCCGCCGTCTCACCAAGGCTGAGAAAAACTACTTAAGCACTGAAAAAGAATGCTTTGCGGTTGTGTGGGCAATTGGTAATTTCCGACCCTACGTGTACGGTAGACCCTCTAAGGCTGTCAGCGATCCCCACGCACTGTGCTCGCTTGCCAATCTCAAGGATCTTTCAGGAAGACTAGCCCGTTGGAGCCTGCGCTTACAAGCATACGACATTACAGTTGTCTGTCAATGTGGAAGGAAGCACAGCGACGCTGACTGTTTGTCACGTGCGCCACTCCCTGCGACATCGTCGGACCCGAACCATAACTTGCCATTTGTAGGCATTATCGACGCCATAAAGATGGCTGAGCACCAGTGCGCTGATCCTGAGCTGCTGCCGCTGATGGAGCACCTTCAAGGAGTTGAAGGTGTTTTACCCCGCTCGCTCGTGCGCGGTTTTTATCAGAGCACTATTTGCAAAACAACGTCCTTTACAGAAAAAAACTGCGGAAGCGGTCCAAATACGTGCCTCATTGTCGTGCCGTCGGCACTGCGCCAAGACATTTTACAAGCCTGCCATGAGAGCCATGCGCGGGACACCTGGAATTTGCTAAGACATTAGAACGGATACGACAGAAGTATTACTGGCCCCGGCTTTTTTATTCTGTGCAAAGGTACGTGAAGACCTGCCGTGATTTTCAGCGCCGCAAGAAACTACCAGTTAAACCAGATGGGTTCCGCCACCCTGTGGACCCTGCTCAAGCACCGTTCCAACGAATAGGAATGGATCTACTTGGGCCCTTCCCAGTGACCTTTTCGCGCAACAAACGTATAGTCGTCGCTACTGACTGCTTAACCCGGTACGCCGAAACCGAAGGTATTCCGCAAGCAAACTCGTATGAAGTAGCCAAGTTTTTTGTACACCCTATCGTCCTACGACATGGTGCACCGTCTGTTCTCATCACCGACCGCGGTGCAGCATTTACAGCGGAACTTATGCAGGACGTTCTCCAGCTGACGCGTTGCTCTCACCACAAGAGCACTACGTATCACCCTCAAACCAATGGATTAACGGAACGTCCGAACAGAACGCTGGCTGATATACTCTCAATGTATATCGACGAAGAGCATAAGACGTGAGACGAGATTTTACCTTATGTGGCCCTCGCGTATAACACTGCTGTACAGGAGACTACACAGTTTACGCCGTTCGAACTTCTACACGGGCGCTACGTCACGTCAACACTTGACGACATGCTACCTCTAGCTGATAATAGCCCGACTAGTGAATAACTTGAAGAGGTCGTACAAAGAGGTGAAGAAGCATGCCAGCTTGCTCGGCATTGTATCTGGAGACAACAGCATACCGACACCCTTCGATACAACCAGGGTCGACGGGACGTCCATTACAATGCCGGCGCCTTCGTGTGGGTCTGGACGCCCATCCGTCGCCGTGGACTCTCGGAAAATTTGCTCCGCCGGAATTCGGTCCCTACAAGGGTACACGTCGCCTTAGTGACGTGACCCACGAAGTCGTCCCCATCAGTTCTGACCCCGGTTCGCTCCGTCGTCGTCCTCGTGCTGAAGATATCATGTAGTGCGCATGAAACCATACTATGCGCCTGCGTGAACACTGAGATACACCTGAGGAGCTCCATTTCCTGTTGTCGCGGAAAGAACTTTCGCGCTACCGAGACGGTCGCTTTTCGCATGGGGGACAATTGACACAATGATGTGGGGCTCACACCACGCGGGACAGCGCGCGCGAAGGTCGGCGCCATGAAAGACGATGAAGCGCGTAAACTGCGCGTTCTTATTCTGGCGCACCAATAAAGAGAAGCGTCTATTATTCAAGACTCCGTCTTCAATCTACGTTACAATATAAATGTCACTTATCCATCTCTCAGCGGCTTGCTGTGCCGCGCCGGCGTCAGGCGCGTGTTTCCAAAAGGCAGCGCAGGTCGGCTGCGGCAACGATGAATGCATAACCACGTGATCAAACATGGCGACGCCCACGACACGAGAAAGCGGCGAAAGGCGTCTCTAGAATACGAATGCATCCTCATTAGTTAATGCCGGCACTGGTCACTGGCGCTGTTTTAAAGAGCAATTTTCCAGGAGAAACGAAAATTCCAAAAGATAGTTATTTTAGTAACACTGAAATATTCTTTCCGCAAAATAACAAGGAGGTAGAATCTGACAAAATTTTAATTATGGGGCCTCCCAGAACCATCATAAAGTTAGAGTCTATTAGGGTTCCTTATAGAGATGGTCTTGTATGTGAAAAATGGTTTGCGGTTTTCTTTCTGAGAAGCCTACGAGTTCGTTTGTAGCTTCTTGGTATTTTAAATTTTGCACCGACCTTCCACACGCTCGCTGCAAATACGAGCGCGGTACTTTACCCTATAAAGATATTGGCTAGTGTTGAGTTGCTCTGGACATAAGTCGGTGCTCGACATTTTATCATCAGTCGCACTTTTTGTTGAGTAGTCGGAAACACGCATGTGCTTCCTCAAGCCAGCAGTCTTAACGAACTCAAAATGAACTGCTATGTACTCATTTCTATACTCGGACTTGCTAGCTGCAGCTTTGATTACACTGGCAGGCCAACCGTACAAGAATTGGTGGACGTAAGTAAACTGCATTTGACTCATTGGCGCACAGGGTACTAGTGAAAGTATACCACAATCTCCATTTCGAAATAGTTAGGCAGACACATGTTGCTTTGCTCAGTACGCCATATTGCTAAAAGAATGTTACCAAGATAACGATGTTGCTGTTAAACTGCTTCGTCACGTTGCTATGTCCTGGTTCCATTCACCGGCGCATTTAAAGAAAGTAATCAATACAGCAGACGATGATGGGCTTTTTATCAGACGTTATATTTAGTCTCCGGACCTTAATTTTACTTGTAATTTTCAGAAAAGAGTGCCAGTAATGGTGAACATTGGCACGACATGTATAATGCATCTTTATAGCTTTAGACGAAAATGAATGCAAGTGTGCTTTATAGAGTACACTGGCCTAAGGCGTTCGGTAGAACGATTTGATTTTTTCTGAAGTGCTACTGATAGTTTTTATCTGCAACTTTCAAAAGTATAATTTATTGTCTCCAAAATTTCAGAGACAGTGACATGTATGGCAAAAAAAATAGTATCACATTGACATTTTTATTATTCGTCCTAGTTCTACTCTGGCCTACCACGATGAGGAAAAAGCTTTTGTGTCCACAGTCAATAAAATAGCGAACGCTAGTAAAGGGAACTCATATCGATGAAATCTATTTAACAAGTACATTTACTAACAAGGTAATTAACAAGCACATTGTTACGTGCGCACAGGCAAACACGAAGACATCTCGCTCGATGACCGTGGACACTCGCTGTCAGGACGCTGACGCAGTGAACAGGCGCAGCAGCTGCATGCGAATCCTATTTCCTGCTGCTTCCTGCTTCAACGCAAAGTAAGCGCGCGAGAGCACAGCATACACGAAGCCCTAAGCTATATTTGGCCGCGTAAACTTCGAGCCCTGCGCAGATTGCCTCCAAGAGAGGACATGCGCGGCAGCACTCATCCGCCGCAGCTTTATTGGAAGAGGATATGCGTGGTAACCTGCCCCGACCTCCCCTCCTCCTAGCGCGCGCCCATCTTCCTGCGGGCCGCTTTGTACGCGTGCGAAGACGATGCCACACCTTCCTTTTTTGCCCTTTCCGCCACACCTTCCTCCCTTGCGAGCGCGAAAAGACAAGGCCGCATCAACCCACCATTTTTCTCGGCCCACCCTCGCAAGCTTTCGCTCCCAACTACAGCAAACGGCACGCGGCCGCAAGAATATCGCACTTAGACTTTATAAAGAGTATCATGGCGACGCTGACACCGACGCTGGATGTGGAAATTGGCTTGTGGTGTCCATAAAGTTGTTATAGTAATAAAAGGGTGCTCGGCCTGCACTAGCTTGTTATGTTATTTTTTTTTTTTTTTTAGATTGACAAAATTCGTCGGAGCAAGTACGCGATGCGGCCGGTTTCGGTAACTTGAGTTCTATGCTTCTTTCTTTAGCGCGCTTGTGGCGGCGTCACATCTGCCGTTTAGGGGGTTTCATTAATGTGGTTTAGTTTTTCGCTATCGCACTTTGTATGCCTCCTGTAGTTGACGGCTAAGCGGTAACGTTCGTATTTGTTATCAGCTCCTGCCCTTATTCTTTCAATTAGCGAGGCAAGCAGTGGCAACTGCCTCAGAATGGTGCTGGCAAATTGAAGTTGCGGAGTAGGAGCGTCTTGCAAGCGGGGGCTACTGTAGGCCACCTTTCGGAGAAACCCATTTTCTTAAGGCTGTGGCCCTGAGCACCACTTTCTGTCTGGGAGACCGGAAAACGATGGCAGCAAGATCCACTGGGGTTCTGGACGCAGTACACCGCCCACCACCCGAAATTCATGCGTTTTATTAAGAGTTTAGTCCTGCTCCCCCTCGCGTGCCCTGGTGCTATGTGAAGCAACAGTGTTCAACTCGGCATCAACAGGAGTTGGCCTCTGCCCTCGCTTCCTTCCCTCTCACTGCTTCGGAAAGGGATCAGCCGTTCGGGTGGCGCATCTTCATCGGACCGGATCAACCACCGAAATTTACCATTACAATTCCAAATGTAATATATCCAAGGATAACAGCTGCGGTCGCACTTTTAACTTCCTGCCTTTCATAACACCCTATTGCGTTCATTTTCCTGTCTAGATGGAAACTACCAAATTAGGAAGTTGCGCCACCATCTAATTAATAATAAAATAATTGTATCAACACTAGCTTAGCTGCAGAAATACGAATTTGGCCACTCTCTTCTCCGGAGGTTGGACACCAGAATGTGGGAACTCAAGAAACTGATCTTTATTTCAAAATGCGGGAGCGCAAAAAGACACTGAGGGAGGCGATACGACGAGGACGATCGAGGTCGTCTCATATCCATCCTTGTCTTATGCGCAACCGCCTTTCCAAATACATACCTTCCAAATACAACCACCTTTGCAATTCGCCGCATTGCTTTGTTTAGTTATTTCAGGAATTTTACTCGCAGGACCACGATTAGTTTATCATGCACGCCGCCCCATGAAACTCTGGGTTCGACAGGAATCTGGTGGTGCGCGCTCATCAAATAGATCTTCCTGTACATTTTAGTTCCTTCAAGACAAGCGCTGAAGTAATGTAAGTGGTCAAGGGGATATGGACCCGTAGTAGTGACGGCATTCAAAGCTCTGTAACCACCACAAGGCCGACAGTCGCCACTTCCCTGCTTTGGGACTAGATGGACAGGTGAAGACCAATTGCTGAAGGAAGGACGAATAACGCCGAGTTGAAGCATGTGTTGACTCACGGCGGGTCACTTCCAACCTCCGTACAACGAGCTTCGGTGGCCGGGCGGCGAAAGGTTGGCCGGTGGTTGTGATATGGTGCGACACCTTGTGTTTCACGGGCAGCGCATCCTTTCCGGGCTTCGTGAATTGCGGGTAGCCAGGAAGTATCCTGTCGTAGGTTGAGACCGGCTGAAACGTACGGATGCCAGGTGAGGTGAGCTTGGTCTGCAGGCCATGTATAGGAGGGATCTCACGTTATCTTCTAGGGGCCGATTGCGAACACCCACACCTAAGTTGAAATAGCTGAGGAAGTTCGCTGCCAGTATGGCAAAGCTGACCTCGGCGATAACAAACACCCATCTGTGCAAGGGATGGAGTGGAGTCCGATGTCTAGCGTTATTTACCGGAGCCTATACGAAGCGATGACAGTGTTGTTCACTTCGTCGAGCGTGGGTGTAGACTTGCCGCGTACGCTATCTGTGGCCGTGGCGGGAACGATAGGCAGCTCGGCTCAGGTGTCGACAAGGAGAGGCGGGTGCCGGTGATGCGGCCCACTACGAAGAATAGGCTGCTTACGTGACAGCCGATGCCGCATGCCACCGTTAGTGACTGGCATGTGCGTTTGCCGTCCGCGAACAGGGCTGGGTGCAGCGACTTGGTTGTTCGCAAAAGCGACGGTTGTACCAGCACAATTGCAGTGGCGAGGCTCTAGGTGCACTGCGAGACTTTGAATGTGAATGGCTGCGCCGAAGCGGGTCGTCAATGTGGCCGCCAGACGTCAGCTTCTCCAGTCGACCGTTAAGGTGGTCGAACTGTTTCCTTCAGGCGCGAGCGTCGGTCTCGTGGCACTGAGATTCTCGCAGGGGTGATTGGACACTGTGCCACAGACGAGCAGTCGCATATGTAGCCAGCGAGTGCAGCTAGCCGATCGAGGCTCGTATCATCGGAGCCTGCTGGTACTATGCGTGCAGACAGTCGGAGGCATTGCAGGAAGAGCTCACGCAAAATGGAAAGCTGGCTCTCGTTGGCAGAGTACTCACAAAGTAACGGATGGTACCCGTGCAGGAACTGTGATGGTCGTTGGTCGTCGAGTTCCTCGGAGACGAGCTATGAGAGGCTACTCTGTTGCGATGGCTCGAGGCGCTGCAGGCCTGTGCGTTTCAGGTCGCCGTATGCTGTGGTCGAAGATGTACCAGCTAGCCAGGCGTCTATGGCATTGGTGATGTCGGAGGGTAGCGTGGCGAGGACGTGCCGGTACTTTGCTTTGTGTGAAGTGACGCGCCGGAGTTGAAAACGGGACTCTAGTTTTGTAAAGCAAACTCAAAGATTCTTGGGCCAAAATCGGTAAAGCTGAAACTTTGCGGCGATGACAGGAGACGTAATAGCGGCATTGTCTCTGTCAGGAGGAGTGGGAGCAGCGACGTCCATAGCGAGTGTTCGAAAAAGAAATCTAAGCGGCCTGGGTCAGCACTTGTTCAGAGCTCGGTATAGCGGAGGCAAGGAATGTACGTTTGAACAGGTTGAGAACGTAGGGTCGACTGGCTTTATTCAAGAGTAAAAGCGGGTTTGCCGAGTGGCAATGGGGCCGCCCTAGTAGGGCAGCCACCTCTGTTCCAAGAAAGAGCAGGGCGCAAAGAGCCCCGCGGTGCTGCACGGTGAAGTGACGGAAGGTCGCGACAATTATCACCTGTTGAGGTTCATTAATACGCACCTGAATCTACGTAAACGAGGGTTCTCCCACGAAAATTGAACCCCCGACGGAGATGCGCACTGCCGTATGCGCTTGGCCGCGGTGGCGGCTAGCCATTTTCTAATGCTTACGCTATACTGCATTTCTGAAACACTCACACTACAATATTGGATTTTGCCAACGAGGCGAATATATTGAAATTGAAGTTTATTCAGAATAGGAAAGTACACAGGAAATGTTGTACAGGACATCTGGATCCCTAGCTCAAGGCTAGTTGGGATCCATGCTAGTTATTATTCACAATCTTAACATCAATACGAAGCAGTATAAGTAAGTCATATATACATAAACATTCTGTAGTGGGTAATATGCATGTGGCACTGTGCGGACTGCCACCGCTGCGGCGCGAGACACGAGCGCGGGTTGTTGATGCGAAGCGCTAGGACTCGTGATCTAGAGCTACCTGCGATCCCTCGAACGAGCTACAATAAACCCCATTTCATTTGGTGGAGCTGCGGGGTAACCTCGAAAACTGGAACTCCGAAGCCGGACGCTACCGACTGCTGCGACCATGCCTGACGAAACCACCCAGGAAGATGCACCACAGCCTCCGACGATCATCGTTTCCGGTGCATTGCGCCAGCGTGATCCTGCCATCTTTAGCGGCACCGATGATCATGACGTGGAGGATTGGTTGTCATCTTACGAAAGGGTGAGCCAGCATAACAAGTGGGACGACATCACGAAGTTGCACAATGTGCTGTTTTACTTAACCGGCGTCGCGAACCTCTGGTTCCGAAACCACGAACACGATTTCACAACGTGGAGCAGATTCAAGACAAGTTTCACAGAAGTGTTCGGGCGCCCCGCTGTGCGCAAGCTTCGCGCAGAACAACGCTTACGGGGGCGCGCGCAACATCACGGTGAAACGTTCACAAGTTACATCGAAGATGTCATTGACCTGTGTAAGCGCGTGAATCCGTCAATGGCGGAACAGGACAAGATAAAACACATTATGAAAGGCATTGATGAGGACGCATTTCAAATGTTGCTAGCGAAGGATCCGCGTACCGTGGCCGAAGTTATCAACTTGTGCCAAAGTTTTGACGAGCTACGGAAACAACGCATCTTAGCTCGGCGCCCACCGCCTACGGAAGATTCGTTAGCAGCATTGGTTATTGGCGACAACCACACAACTTTGCTGACGCAAATAAACCACGGAGAAGCCTTCTCAATATTTGGCTCCAGCGATCCGACAGGTAATTCAAGAGCAAGTGACCGAAGCTCTTCCACCTCCGTGTCAGCCGGCTCCTGTGGCCGCGCCTCTGACGTATGCTGAAGCCGCTGCACGGGCGCCTCGTCTGCCGGGATTCTCACCTCCGCCTTCAGCGCCTCTCCAGCCGGTGTTCTCTCATCCGCCCTCGCCTCGCCAGCAGGTCGCTGCCTTTTTCAGCGCATAGCAGCAAGGTACAAATCCTTGGCGCACTCCTGACAACCGCCCAATATGCTATGCCTGCGGTACACCGGGACATGTAGCGCGCTTCTGCCGCCGGCACTTGCCGGCCTTCGTGGGCACCGCGCGACCACCCAGCTCCGGCTTCCGACCTTTCCGTATGCCTTCACGACCACCACCGGAAGTCTACGCTGCTGATGACATACCAGCACCGCAGTCACAGCTCTACAATACTCGTCGCTCACCTTCCCCTCGTCGGCGCTCACTCTCACCCATGCGTCGTAGGCCCAGTGCCAGTACTACTGAGGCGGAAAACTGATTTCCGCAGTTCCTGAGGCACGAACTGCGTCATCGTCGGAACATCAAAGTCCTCGTTTTTCCCCCGCTAACGTTATTGAAGTGTCTGTTGATGGCATCAAATGTCTTGCGCTCGTCGATACAGGTGCTGCTGTATCTGTGATTAGCGAGAAACTTTGCCGTGAATTACGGAAAGTGACCATGATGCCTTCGGTATTATTGCTTAGAACAGCCATTGCACAACAAGTTCAGCCAGTCGCTATGTGCACTGCCAGGGTGTTGATTCGAGACATTTTGTATTCGATTGATTTCTTTGTGCTAACTTGTTGCTCCCACGATGTGATTCTCGGTTGGGATTTTCTGTCGCGCCATCACGCGGTTATTGACTGTGCACGTGCTGAGGTTCAGTTCTCCGTTCTGTGCGATTTGCCATCTCACGACTTTCAAGTTCATGATGTTACCAGGATCTGTGTAGCTTCAGATACTGACCTTCCCCCTCACAGCGCGGTATTTGTCCCTCTTTCATGCGCATCGCTTGCCGAAGCGACGGTCATGTTTTCACCCGCTGCCGTCTTCATTCGCCGCCAGCCTATATTGTTGCCTTTCGCCCTCCTCACGGTTCACCATGGGGCTGCAGAAATACTGATTTCTAACCCAAATTCGTACACTTTGGCTTTGCACTGTGGCGAGACTATTGGTACCATCCAGACTGTGGACGCTGACGTTATTGTGCAGTTCCCTGTTCCCGACGACGTGGATACTGCCAACGTAACAGCACTGGTACCCCATGTGCCATCTAACCGAGTACCACCGGATGTTTTTTGTCGCTCTATTGCCGATGACCTCGAGCCGACACAACGTGAGCGGCTTATTACTCTTTTAAATGATTTTCACGCCTCTTTTGACTGCAACCAAGCATCATTAGGCCGCACGAGTACCGTCTCTCACCACATTGATACGGGACACCACGCACCATTACGCCAGCGTCCGTACCGCGTGTCATCCACCGAGCGTCGTGTCATCGCCGAGCAAGTTGAAGACATGCTTGAACGTGGTGTTATCAAGCCATCCTGCAGCCCTTGGTCATCTCCTGTAGTACTCATTAAGAAAAAAGATGGCTCGATTCGTTTCTGTGTGGACTATCGTCGCCTCAACAAGATTACACGAAAAGATGTCTATCCTCTACCGCGCATAGATGACGCCCTGGATTGTCTTCATGGTGCCGAATTCTTTTCTTCTTTGGACTTGCGATCGGGCTATTGGCAAGTGCCAGTGGATGAATCCGACCGCTCGAAGACAGCTTTTATTACGCCTGATGGCCTGTATGAGTTTACAGTAATGCCATTCGGCCTCTGCAATGCACCCGCGACATTCGAAAGGATGATGGACAATCTTCTACGAGGCCTCAAATGGAAGACGTGCTTGTGTTATTTAGACGACGTGGTAGTTTTCTCCCCTGATTTCACCACTCACCTCTCTCGTCTACGCGAAGTCCTTACTTGCCTTACCACCGCCGGCCTTCAACTTAACTTGAAGAAGTGCCGCTTCGGAGCCCGCCAGGTGACCATACTTGGCCATGTCGTGTCCAAAGACGGCGTCCTTCCCGACCCTGACAAACTTCGTGCTGTCGCAGAATTTCCGCGGCCGACTACAGTGAAAGAGCTCCGCAGTTTCGTCGGTCTTTGCTCTTATTTTCGCCGCTTTGTGCGCAATTTTGCCTGCATCATCGCTCCCCTGACGAAGCTCCTGGCTGGCTCTGGTGACCTTCGTGACTGGACTCCAGCATGTGACCAAGCCTTTACCACTTTGCGTCGTCGGCTTACCTCACCGCCTGTTCTACGCCACTACGACCCGAGTGCACCCACTGAAGTTCATACCGACGCCAGCGGCGTTGGTCTTGGGGCCGTCCTTGCACAACGGAAGCCTGGCTTTCCAGAATATGTGGTTGCATATGCGAGTCGTGCTCTCACGAAGGCAGAATCCAATTATTCTGTCACGGAAAAAGAATGTTTAGCTATAGTTTGGGCCTTAAACAAATTTCGCCCTTACTTGTATGGCCGTCCGTTCGACGTTGTGACAGACCACCACGCGCTCTGCTGGCTTGCGTCACTGAAAGACCCGTCGGGGCGTCTTGGACGTTGGGCTCATCGGATCCAAGAATTTGACATTCGCGTCATTTATCGATCCGGGCGCCAACATTCTGATGCAGATGCGCTCTCCCGTGCGCCCATGCGATCCGACGAAAGGCCACCTTCATCCATAGAGTGCCCGGTTGCTACGCTTGCTTTTACTGACATGCCGTCTGAACAGAGAAAAGATCCGTGGATTCTGTCTCTCATTGACATTCTTAGCAGTCCTTCAACGTCTACATGCCCTCGAGCCATTCGTCGCCAAGCCACCCACTTCGTGCTACGGGACGCCATCTTGTACCGCCGAAACTATCAGCCCGACGGTCGCAAATGGCTGCTAGTCCTCCCTCGCCATTTGCGTTCCGACGTATGCACGTATTTCCATGCAGACCCACAACAAGCTCATGCTGGGTCCTGAAAACCTACGAGCGGCTCCGCCAGCGGTACTACTGGCGCGGCATGTATTCTTATGTCCGCAAATACATTCGGTCATGTGCAGCCTGTCAGCGACGTAAGACATCTTCTCATCCGACAGGCCCTCTGCAACCTTTACCGTGTCCTGCACGTCCTTTTGATCGGGTTGGCATCGACCTTTATGGGCCTCTTCCGTGCAGTGCTGCCGGAAATCGTTGGATAATTGTCGCAGTAGACCACCTGACAAGATATGCTGAAACTGCTGCACTTGCTTCGGCTGCTGCTCGCGACGTCGCCGCATTCATCTTACGGCATTTCGTCTTACGGCACGGCGCACCGCGAGAACTACTCAGTGACCGAGGCCGTGTCTTCTTGTCCGAAGTTATTAATGAGCTACTCGCCGCGTGCCGCACTATTCACCGCACCACTACGGCGTATCACCCACAAACTAACGGTCTAACGGAACGATTCAACCGCACCCTTGGGGACATGCTCACCATGTATGTTGCGTCGGATCATTAAAATTGGGACGATGTCCTCCCTTTTGTGACGTACGCATACAATACCGCCGTTCAGGCTACCACAGGCTTCTCACCATTTTTCCTTCTTTATGGGCGTGAACCATCCGCTACCCTCGACACCGTACTACCATATCACCCAGATGCCTCTGAATTCACCCCTCTTTCCATGCTGAAGAGTGCCGCCAACTGGCTCGCTCGTTCACGTCGGATACCCAAGGAATCCACAAAGATCGCCACGACAACGATCAGCCCACACAGTCCTTCGCCGTGGACTCTCACGTCTGGCTTCGGCTGCCCTTCCAAGCTCCAGGCCTTAGCCCAAAGCTTGCTCCGAAATATCAAGGTCCGTACCGGGTCGTCGCGTGTACTTCGCCTGTAAATTATGTGGTCGAACCGGTGACACCATCTTCGGACAAACGCCGCCGTGGCCGCGAGACTGTTCACGTCAGCCGCCTGAAGCCGTACCACGACCCCCTTATCGTATCATCGCCTTAGGTCGCCAGGATGGCTCCTCTTCGCCCCGGGGGTAGTTGTAGTGGGTAATATGCATGTGGCACTGTGCGGACTGCCACCGCTGCGGCGCGAGACACGAGCGCGGGTTGTTGATGCGAAGCGCTAGGACTCGTGATCTAGAGCTACCTGCGATCCCTCGAACGAGCTACAATAAACCCCATTTCAATTCATTTAAAACACAAGGCAGGGTACGTGTATTAGCTACGAGAAACCCACAGAAAGGAATTTGTATTTAGTAAATTATACACTGCAAGTGAAAAAGGTAAACATGTGTACACCATCCAGATGAAAACTACGCAGATAATAGTAATGAGTGATAATGGGATTTCACTGATAGTGAAAAACATTTTGCTTGTTTTACTTCTGTTGGTAAGCTGTTCCATAGGAGTGCTCCAGTGTTGCTTAACCTTCGCCTTCCATATACATTATGCATTTTTGGCAAGAGAAAATTTCCCTTAAGTGCGCTGCGTGTATTGCTTCTGGAATGTAAAAAATTTGATACACTCAAAGGACATTTAGTGGTTATGCTGTTATGAGTATGCAATATAGTTTTAAGATTCAGTAATAAATTAAAAGGCGGTATATTTAAACTTTGAAACAGCGGCATTGATTTAGCATTGTAGTCCGAAAAAGTCATAAATCGCAAGGCCCTTTTCTGAAGAAGTACGATAGGTTCAAGATATGAAACGTACGTATTACCCCAAGATGCAACACAGTAGGATAGATGGCTATGGAATATGCTAAAGTAAATTGTTCTCAGAGTGGCAGTGTAGAAGTAATAACGGGATTTATATAGCATAAAACAAGCCTTGCTCAACTTTTTACACAGCAATGCAATGTGAGGCTTCCAATGAAGATGCTCGTCTAGTGTGACACCCAAGTATTGTGTGACACCCAACGGGCCCTATAAGGTCAAACTATTTCGATATGCTTTTATTCCAACTGATCATGTCAAATTTGCGTAACCGCCGACGCAAGCATCCGGCGGTCACCCGCAGGGTTGTCAAAAAGACCAATGAAATGCTCTCCTTGTTCATAACAGGTCACTTTTGTTTGCTTTAAAAAAGAATAACATTGCCTACGCTGAGCGGCTTGCCTTATCTTATTGGCTGACATGAGGCGAGGAGGACGCTCAAGCGGAGAGCGATTCTATGGGGCCAAGCCACTGCGAGAGGGCGGTGCCGGTGACAAGGATAGGTCCGCTTTCCCTTACTTAGCTTGCGGTGGCTGGTCGAAAATTGCAGCGGCAGGGTTGCAGCGCGAGGGTAGAGCCGTTGTCCGGTAAAAGGACGCTTTGTTCAAACACCAAGGCGTCTGTCCGCGTCCAATTCCGAAACTCCACTTTCCGCCACATAACCAAATCATGATTATTTAAACCCTCAGCTGCGCAAAAGAGTCACAGACCAGCCAGCCACACATGTGAGTTCACCACATTGCAACGAATAGCACAACAACCTTCGTGCCACACACGGGATTGGTGGAAATAGTCGCACACTTTACAACACGCCAAGGGGATAGCTTTGCTCAAAGACACGCGTCATCTCCCTCTCCCCTACGTTAGGCTCCGAGTATCCGCCTTGATGCCCTCCCCTTTAACTCCTGCCAGTGGCCGCCCCGCAAGCTGCCCGACAATGTTTCAGGGACACCACGGATTATTGACGGCATGTCTGCCGGACAGTCGGCCGCCCTGCCAGTACTAAGAAAACTCGGTACCCCGTGCTGCTGTTGGCCGTTTCGCTCGAAATCCAAACACCACAATTGGGACCCAATGGCGGTCGCACCCAAACGCGTCCATTAATTTTGACGCCATGGTGTTCTTTAATGCGTCCCAAAATCTAAGTGCACGTGCGTTTTCTATTTCGACCCCATCAAAATGCGGCTGCCGCGACTGGGGTCAAATCCATGACCTCTATCAATGCCATTGCCGCAAAACCAACGCGGCGGGAGCAGAAGGGATCATTAAACAGTCGACCACTTCCATTGTGTCTTCTGGACCCTGCGCTGCGATTTAATCAATGCGGCTCTGCTTCTGCACGCCCTGTATAACCTGCCCGCTTTACATATTTGCACAGCGTTTATTTTCCAGAAATAGCAGCAACGTACTGTACCGTACCTTCAACTTCAGCTTATTATTTTGCCCCGCAACCACTGTCTATTAGTAGTGATGTTTCCTTGCGTTCTCACGTCACCTCCCTCCCTCCTTTAATATAGGAATTGCCTCTTCTCCTCCCTCTCCTTCTTCTCCTCTTCTTCCCCTCTCTAGAGTTTGTTTGTCCCCTCTGGCCTCGTAAGTTAGTAGAAAGGGAAGCGCTGCAGTTTCTGCAGTGCTTCTGAGTGGACTCGCGCATAATTACAGCGGTCAAGCGGCTAATGTGACGTTGGCCAGGGAGCTCCAGAGGGCATTGTGCACATTCGAAGCGGTGGGGTGAAAACTAGTCGAAGGGTGAAAACGATGGCTGAGAACAGGGTGAAAAGGCGATGGAATAGGCAAAAAAAGCTTCGCTTTAATAACTGCCAGTTTCAACACGCAGGAGGGAAGGAGTGTCTTTTTGCACGAAGAGTGAGTATCACATTTGACATAAAAGTATGTTTCTCTGACACACTGCCAAGCGCAATTTTCGTAGAGTCGTCCAATTCCGTCTAATGAACCTTAAGTATTACTCTTCATTGAAGCCTTCTCTACGTCTACTCAAATTGAAGGGGGATGTTTCGGTTTTAGCTGACATTGATCTTTTTTTTTGCAGTTTTTCACCACCGATGACAAGATATATGTTTATCAAAGAAGCTACGGATTTCGTGTGGCTGGGATAGAAACAAAGTGCATTTATAACCGAAAGATATCGATAAATACAACAAATGCCATTCTTCAACAAAGTTACAAGTATAACAGAGGAATGTAAGTGATCTGCCGTGTTATCCTACTGCTCCAATATGTACGAGCTTTCAGGCGCGAACTACTAAATTGTAACAAAGACATTAGAATTCTTAAGTCCCTGCTCTTTTACAGTGTTGCAATGCATTTGGTATCACAAACCGCTACTCATCAAACATCCTCTAGTTACAAATATTTCAATGGGCCTCGTGCAAAGCGAGGTTATTCATAGAAAATGTACTGCCGGTGTCACAACGAAAATGAATCACGTTCTTCCCATTTTCTACCCCCCTCACTAGGCTGTGTGTCCAAGCTCGCCTCGCAGCTTTGCAAATTATCAGTGCAAGGCATCCTTACAATCTGGCGTATGAAATGTCCCACCGGTTTCGTGGTAGTCTGAATGACTTCGAGGAACACGCAGAGCCAAAGCCTCCCATACGTCAAAGCCTACAAAAATTAATGGTTTTGATGGTTCGTCAAGTAGTTGTAAGCGGCCACGAAAACGATTCTATTTTTTCTGTCATTGTCAAAGGTAAGAACAACCACGATAAACGAATGACAAAAACCGGATCAAGTAAGGCGCTCGCAGACGCATCAATGCATGCGAAACGCGGCAACTTGTTAAATAGTTTGCAAATTCTCACGGATATAATAAGCGACAGCTTGGTAAACGGCTGGCTGTTTAGTAATGGCGCACACTCGGAGAGCGCGCGAGCCATGGCGCACGTAGTCGTCGGCTGTAGCTAACATCCTAAATCGTGCCTCTACTTCCTCATGCAGATCCAAGTGGACAACTTCCTGCGAAATCGCTAAAGTAGCGCCGCCTACGACTGCCTCATCAAACGCGGATGTGACGCGAATGGTCCATCACCATGCTATCATAATTTTGCGGTCCCTAATGCAGTATACCAGAATCAGAACAAAGTGCGCTATAGGTGCTGCACTCCTGGAGTCCAGTGCCTGAGACAATGCCTGCCCCTTTACACTCCTGTCTTAAAGGGGCAGGTATAACTTACTCACTCCTCAAAACACCCATAAACAGCCCCTTTATTCTGCGGTTGTTTGCCTTCGCCTATCAGAAAATATAGCTTCCGCTCTGCATCATTTTGCCACTAAACAACAATGGCCCCGAGAGCCATGTGTCGGACGAATGTGTGTTACAGCGATTATCATTCTTCGGATTGGTCACATGCACTCTGCGATATATATATATATATATATTGATACAAGGCAGAAACATATTTCAACAACGCGCGCAGGTTCATGCGCCCCCTCAAGAGGACAACGGCGTATTGGAGGAAAAGACGACGAAATGATGGCACGTGTTTTCGCCGCACGCACTTACATCGTAGATGGCCGTTGTCAGCGTCTACAACAAGAAGAAGAGGTGAAGCGACCCTCGCGAGAGAAGAAGAAGGCATCCTTGATCTCCTGTTCAGAACGCGGCAGTCCTTTTTATTTACCCCCAAGGCACAAGTTAGCCCACAATAAATAGTTGTGTCTGGAACCCCTAATTGTTCGTTACAATTCTGGTGGAGGAGCTGGGTAATGATTTTCAGCCCAATTCGTGTTGGAGAAAGCAGCCCAGAACCACGCCATCTCAGACCCAACGAGTTCACGCCTGTCCACCAGCGCACGAGCCGTCGCCTACGTGGTGAGCCGCCTGAGTTTCCTCTTTTGCTGAAGCAAACTTAATAGCAGCAGCAGGCAATCCTGAAATGACACCCGAGACAGCCTCAACTCGTATCGTCGTTGATCAGCCGCGGATGCCCGAGCCTTTTCACGTCGATACCTTCGAAGACGCCGACGACTGGTTGGAAGGCTTCGAGCGCGTCGCTGACTACAATGGATGGGACGAAAAGCGGAAGCTCCGCAACGTTTACTTCGCGTCGCAAGACTGTGCGCCAACGTGGTTTGAAAAACACGAAGCGGTCCTGCGGTCGCGGGATGACTTCCGACGGGAGCTGTTGGCCACGTATCCGAGCACAGACCGCCGGAAAAGAGCTGAAGCCGCTTTGCAAGCAAGAAGCCAACGAAACAACGAAAGCGTGGCAATGTATATCGAATATATGTCCCGCTTATTCCGCCTGGCTGTTCCGAGGATGAGCGAGGACAAGAAGCTTCGGCACCTGATGCGCGGTGTGAAGCAGGAGCTTTTTGCCGGTTTGGTTCGCAGCCCTCCACGCACCGTCGCCGAATTCCGCTCCCAGGCGACAACTATGGAAAGGACTCTTCAACAACGTGCGAGACTACAACCGCGATATGAACGTCGCCTCTATATATACGATGTCGGCAATGTTCGGGGACAGCGTCGAGGTCTTACGAGAACTCATAAGATCTGTGGTTCGAGAAGAGCTCCAGAGGCAACAGCTGAACAACGGCCCCACAGCGGTCTCTTCGTTAGCAGAAGTGGTTCGCGAAGAAGTGAGACAAGCAGTCTGCGGACAGCACCCGCCAGCACAGCCGCAAGCGTCGTCACCGGTACGGCCGACGGTATCGTACGCCGAGGTACTCAGAGGATATCCAGGACGTACTTTCGTCGCGGCAACTGCGCATATACCCGAACCTCGCTTCTTGCCGTCTCCGCCGGAGAAGAGATTCCGGAAGGCTGACATATGGCGCACTCCTGATAGAATCCCACTGTGCTGCCACAGCGGTGAAGCTGGTCATGCGGATGCGCGAATACCGCAGAGCGGGACTTCGGGGGTTTTCCGTAAACTTTCCTTGCCCAAGAAACGGTGAACGCCCTTTCGAGATCCAGGAGTATTTGTCAACGCGCCAAAGCCCGCAGAATTCACAGCAACATCAACCTCGGTCAACAGTGCCGCTGAGGTATCGATCCCCGAGCCCGCGTCCATCCTCAAGCTCCCCAAGGCGACGCCCCCAAAGCCCACGTCGGGAAAACTAATACCGGCGACCTGTGGTGTTGAGGCCACTGTCGACGCAAGAACAGAGCCTCCAGCGCTGAACGATGGACGTGAGAGCAGTTGCGAAAAAAGTGACGTTGCTTCAGATTTACGTGTGTTTATAGACGGCTGCGAAATTACTGCTTTAGTAGACACAGGTGCAGACCATTCTGTTATGAGTGAAGTACTTGCCAGAAGACTGAAAAAAGTGCTGACTCCTTGGAGAGGACCGCAAATTCGAACCGCCGGAGGACACCTTATTGACCCGGTGAACAGGTGCACTTCTAGAATCGGAATACGCGGCTTTACATACGTCGTCAGTTTCATTGTCCTGTCAGAATCTTCAAGGGATTTAATTATTGGAATGGACTTTTTGCAGGCGAACGGTGCAGTTATTAACTTGTAGGAATCCTGCGTGTCGTTCTCAACGAAGCACGCTATCGCGACGTTCGAGTGTGAAGAACAATTTGATGCTCTTCAGATTATAGACGACGACGTCACGATACCCCCAAGATCCAGCATAGCTGTCGCCGTAAGAAGCACCGTATTTAGCGACTATGAAGGAATAGCAGACAGTAACACTGGGCTCTTACTCGAAAAAGGAATCTGTATGACAAGGTGTCTGGTTCGGCTGCGTGACGGGTGTTCGAATGTCTTCCTGACTAATTTTGGAAATTAAGTCCAGCATGTTGCGAAGGGAACCGTCATTGTCCGCCTTAACGATTATGAATAGATTACGGATTTGAGCCCTTCCGATGCTGCACTACTAGATTCTGACAACGTGGACTCCATACTCGCATCTGTCAACATCGAAGCAGCACTATCACCGAGCCAGAAGCAGCAAATAGAGAACGTTGTACGAGAATTCGCCTCGTGTTTCTCAACGACATCGAAAGTCCAGAGAACATCCACCGCCAAACACTGTATCATTGTCGACGAAGCTGTGAGGCCTATTTGCCAGCATCCCTACCGAGTGTCACCGAAGGAGAGAGAGATCATCAACAAACAAGTCGAAGAAATGCTTAGAGACGACGTAATTCAACCATCGAGCAGCCCGTGGGCTTCGCCTGTGGTGTTGGTAAAGAAAAGGATCAGACCTTACGCTTCTGCGTTGATTATCGGAAGCTAAACGTCGTCACAAAGCGGGATGTCTATCCCCTTCCGAGGATCGATGACACCCTCGATAGACTACGGGATGCGAAATTTTTTTCCTCTCTCGACCTCAAAAACGGATACTGGCAAATAGAAGTGGACGAACGAGATCGTGAGAAGACAGCATGCATCACACCTGACGGACTATACGAATTCAAGGTACTTCTGTTCGGCCTCTGTTCCGCACCTGCCACCTTTCAGCGGATGATGGACACTGTGCTCTCCGGGTTAAAGTGGCAGTCCTGTCTGGTTTATCTTGACGACGTCGTGATTTTTTCTGCCACCTTTGCTCAGCATGTGGAACGACTAAGGACTGTGCTCAAAGCTATTAGTTCAGCAGGGCTGACGATAAAGCCACAAAAATGTCTCCTTGGATTCCATGAGCTCCTTTTCCTCGGCCATGTGATTAGCTCCGAAGGCATCCGTCCTGACCCTCAGAAGACCGCAGCAGTAGAAAAATTTCCTAGACCAAATGATAAAAAGAACGTTAGACGATTCCTAGGACTTTGTGCCCACTACAGGCGTTTCGTCAAAAATTTTTCAATGATTGCCGAGCCGTTAACGCGAGTAACGAAAGAAGATATGCCTTTCGTCTGGCAAAGTGAACAAAAAGATGCATTCAATGAAGTACGACGGCGACTTCAAAACCTCCCGGTCCTGCGCACTTTGATGAGGAAGCGGAAACAGGCATCCACACAGACGCCAGCAATTTAGGACTCTGTGCCGTCCTCGTGCAATGGCAAAACGGAGAGGAAAGAGTGATTGCATACGCCAGCCGCACTCTTTCGAAGGCTGAAACTAACTATTCAGCCACCGAAAAAGAATGCCTCGCAGTAATATGGGCCGTAGGGAAATTCCGACCATACTTAAACGGTAGACCGTTCTGAGCAATCAGCGACCATCACTCATTGTGCTGGCTTGCAAACCTGAAAGATCCTTCTGGACGACTTGCTAGATGGAGTCTGAGGCTGCAGGAATACGACACAACGGTCATGTACAAGTCAGGTCGCAAGCACAGTGACGCTGATTGTTTATCACGCGCGCCGGTCGAATCTGCTCCTGTGGAAGATGGACACGACTTTCCGTTTCTTGGAGCCCTGGCCACATCTGAAATAGCCAAACACCAACAGTCTGACGCCGAGTTGCTCCTGCTCATCAGGCACCTCGAGAGACACCCCGTCCATGTTCCGCGAGTTTTCTGCCGAGGATTGTCATCGTATGTGATGAGAAATGGCGTCTTGTACGAAAGAAATTTTGAGCACAGCAGAGAGAAATTTCTACTCGTCGTTCCTTCAGCTTTGCGATCCGAAATCTTGGAAGCCTGTCACGATGACCCATCAGCAGGACACCTCGGAGTCAGCAGAACGTTCGCCGGAATTCATGCTAAGTACTACGGGCCAAAGCTATTGACTTCAGTACAGCATTATGTACGAACATGTCGGGATTGCCAAAGACGCAAAACGCCTCCATTAAAACCCGCAGGCCTCCTTTAACCAATAGAACCCCCAGGAGCCCCGTTCGAACAAGTAGGAATGGACTTGCTCGGTCCCTTTCCGACATCGTCATCAGGGAAACGATGGATTGTAGTAGCCACGGATTACCTAACCCGATATTCCGAGACATCCTCTCTCATCAGTGCAACGGCTGTTGAAGTGGCTGAATTCTTTGTCACCAACATAGTATTAGTACACGGTGCCCCTGCAATTATTATCACGGACCGAGTAACTTCGTTCACAGCCGATTTGACGCAATCTATTATGAAACTGACTCATGCCAGCCACAGGAAAACAACTGCCTATCACCCTCAAACAAATGGGTTAACCGAGCAATTGAACAGGACGCTGACCGATATGTTGTCAATTTACGTAGACTTAGAGCCTTAGACTTAGAGATACTACCCTATGCAACATTCGCCTACAATACCGCATTGCAACAGACCACTCAAGTAACGCCATTCCAGCTTGTTTTTGGTGAACAGTTACTACACCCTTGGATGCAATGCTAACTGTCAGCGACAGTACAGAACAGAACCCTCATATCAGCGACTTTACACAGAGAGCCGAAGAAGCACGTCAGTTGGCGCGACATCGCATTCAACAAAGGCAGCGCATCGACGCGGATCGATACAACCTGCGGCGAAGGGAAGTGGAGTATGCCCTAGGTGACAGAGTATGGGTGAGGACTCCCGTGCGGACGCGCAGCTTGTCCGAAAAACTTATGCGCCGGTTTTTCGGCCCTTACCGAGTACTTCGCCGCATCAGTCCCCTGAAATACGAAGTTACGCCAGAAGGACAAGTGAGCTCATCACGATGCCGGCGTCGCACAGAAACTATGCATGTGGTCAGACTGAAGCCATATTATGACAGGCAGTGAATATCTACTCTGTGCCATATGCCACTTTAGTATGGACAACAGCTTGTGAACCATTTAGTCGCTTTACGCATCGGGACGATGCGTTTTGGAGGGGGGATAATGATACAAGGCAGAAACATATTTAAACAACGCGCGCAGGTTCATGCGCCCCCTCAAGAGGACAACGGCGTATTGGAGGAAAAGACGACGAAATGATGGCACTTGTTTTCGCCGCACGCACTTGCATCGAGGATGGCCGTTGTCAGCGTCTACAAGAAGTAGAAGAGGTTAAGCGACGCTCGAGAGAGAAGAAGGCATTCTTGATCTCCTGTTCAGAACGCGGCAGTGCTTTTTATTTACCCCCAGGGCACAAATTAGCCCACAATAAATAGTTGTGTCTGGACTCCCTTAATTGTTCAGTGTAATATATATATATATATATATATATTTATATATATATATATATATATATATCCCTTTTGCATGATTTATGAAGAGGTCATTTTAACATTTTTTTCTGCTTTTCTTATTGATTGAATGAGCAAACACATATACCAAAAGTTTTAGAGTAATAACGACTGCATTAATAAAGATACAGCTTTGTGCCAAATATGGCACACCATGAAGATGGCCGAGAGCTCTTGCTGCCATGGGCGGAAAACAAGGCTTTACGGACGGTGGTCTGTTTAGCGCGATGTGTGGAATGAAATGAAACGGTTGTTTGCTGCGTTCAGGCAGCGATGAATTTTGCACTTCGTCTATCTAATCGACGACTTGTTTGTGCAAGATGGCCGCTTACATCCTTGTTTCTTCTCATCAAATTCTGGCCAGTAGCCGAGTTGGTCAGATCGGTCGTCTTTGGGTGGCATTGCGGTCACTGGTCCCTGTGCTTTTTTTGACTTGAACCTGGAATTCGATGTCTCGACTAGACGGCCTTCCTGGTCGCTTGTTGGGTAGGCACTTGTTATGCGAGGTAAGGCATTCTGCAATTTATACTTTGAATTGAGCAAGCGGTAGTACTTGTTTGTTCTCAAGCTGCTCCTGGACTCTCCTGTACAATAGCCATGCTGCTACTACCGATAAGTCTAGCATATGAGTAAAAATTCGAAAGTTCCATTTCTTCGGCCTGATATGTATGCGGTAATGTCCAAGCAGTGAGTCCCGCAGGTCGACCCTGCCCATGTGCCTTTTGTGCACCTTTACTACGCTGGGGCAATACACTTCGCAAAACTCCTTGGCGAAGGTAAACCAGCGCTTAGTCTTTTGGACTGGATCTCTCTCAACAAAGCTCGACAGAAATGTCACGGTGCGGCTATTGTACCACCGTACACACGATAACTCCACGTCATCTATCGCGCTTGTGAGTGCCTCTGAAGCACCACGTCCTTTACATTTCAGTTCCTATTAGCTTTTCAGGCGGCAGTTTGGTTGACGATTCACCCTCACCGTACCGATCGACAAATTTCCATCTTGTGATAGAGTGACCTGCAGCTTCAGGCTATTGAACAGATGGCAGCACGATACCATATTTTGCCTTTTATGGCACAGACCAATTTCGGGTTCTCTGCTGTAGGTAAAGACGAAATTGAGAAAACTTATAACTGGCTTGAATTGATGAGACCAAAAAATATGCCAAAATAATTTTTCTATGTTTCTGCGGTGGACATCTTCAGAGAAAAAAAGAACCAATGGCTCGTGTTTGCCCCCTCCGAGTTTCACATCGCTTCCCAAAATCTACTTCACCTCTGTTTTGCGTATCGCTCAAGAGATGGCAGCACTTGCCCATAATAGGTGCGCATAACTATGAGAATTACTCTGACAGTATCACATTCTCAACTGGGAATCTCACGCATGCGAAAAAAAATGGTAACCGGCATGTGCCAAATATGGGACACCATGTAATAGAGGGATATATATATATATATATATATATATATATATATATATATATATATATATATATATAAATATATATATAACTTTTCCCCCCGACTTGGGTCATTGGGAGAGGGTAGTTCATAGTCCAATGGGTAGCACCTCAGTCCTATGGGCTGATGGAACTATTTTTTGAATATTACCACCCAGTGCCACAGGCTATGTGCCAGTGTTGAATGAATCTCTCTGATGCCAACCTGGAGAACCGGTATGTGCCACTTGGTCTCTGCCGCTTTGAAATGAACCTGACGCAACTTGGACCACTGAATATGCACCAGTAGGAATTTGCCGCTCTTTAGCTGATCTCTTTTAGGCAACTTGGGCCACTGGATTTGAAACATGGGGTATGTGCCGTGAAGTTTTTGCCGCTCTTCAATAAACCTCCTTGAAGCAACTTTGGTCACTGGGTACGAACCACTGGGTATGAAGTACTAGATAAGGTCTGCTCTTGAACGACTCTGTCTAAGGCAATATGGTTCACTGGGTATGAGCTACAAGGTGTGGGCCACTCTTCAGTCGGCTCGCGTAACGTTAACTTGGGCACAGGGTATCTGCCAGTGGGCATATGCCGCTCCTCAATGAACATCTTTGACGCTAACATGGGCCACTAGGTATGTGCCACTAGCTGTTAGCCGTCGATGAAAAACACTCTTTGGTTCCAACTTTAGTCACACCGTATGTGCTGGTGGTTTTGTGCAAATCTTCAATAAGCCTCTTTGATGTCAACTATCTGCCACTTAGTGTGTGAAGCTCTTCAATGAAAAAAAAAAAAAGAAAAGAAATCTTTCTTCTGCTCGGCTGAATTAAACCGGCTTCATACATAATGAAACAAACATGTCTCTATGCATATCCACACAAGTGCGAAGTATGGATTTCTCCGTAGCTTCACAGAATTATGCGTCGTATTCACAGAAAAGTGCGAGAAAGGAGGCCCGCCTCATACACTACTTAAACATGACACGTCTGTGAGGTGGCACTACACAGCATCGCTACATTGCTTTTATGCTAACCACATGCAAGTCGACATTTATTGTGGCACGGCTTTGCCATAATCTCTAAGGCGAAAGCCTTAAGAGGCTAACACTCCCGATGGTCTTTAATATTTCCAGTCACTTTAGCATATGCCAAAGAGGCAGAAGGCGGAAGCCTCTGCGTTCGAGAGAAATTCAATAAAGAACTCGACATTCTCATTTGAATCCGTCGGTAATTCTTATTACTTGTTTTCTCCGACCAGAGGTCGTGGGTTCGAGTGCCTTAGTTGACGCTGCCTTGCTCAACTGTGCCTTACCTGCGCCCTAACTGACAGCATAGGTTGTGGGCTCGACTCCCACCAAAGTCGAGGGTGCGAATCCCACCAAACGTTGTGGGTTCGGAGAATAAATAACTCAATATTAATTAACTGCGCCTTAATTACCTTCGCCTTCACACTATAGTCAAGGGTTCGACTCCCACTTAAGCTCAAGAGTTTGACTCGAACCGAAAGTCGTGGCTTCGAGTGTCGATCTTATTTGACTGTGCCTTTTTTGACAAGGCGAGCGTTGTCAGATCTAGCTGTGGCAGAAGACGACAAACGTGCGAGCTGTGGAGCGAGCGTGTTCCTGTGCGAGGCCAGCTCACATGACTTTCTGTACTGCAAGTCGCGTCTTAAAGGCCATAGTCTGGTGATGTATTTCAGGCTTTGGCCTTACAAAAACGAGTCTTCCGGTCCGGTCCGGTGGTAGAAAAACGATCATCTTCAGCAATGTTTCATGCCCCATAAGTAAGCAAAGAGTGCGATTGCTCATCCCTCGCGTAATGCACAGGCTGCAAGCGCTCAGCAAAGTGAAGCGTACAGTGCATACATTCCTTTGAAATCACGCACACAACGTACAGAAACGCGGCGTCTAGTCGAGTTGTACTAAAAGTCACAGTTTCGCCCGAACGGTGAAGCATCGATTGCGATAGCAAATCAGTAGACAGCTGTACGGAGTGAGGATATAACTTATACCGGACGTACAAACTTGCAAACATTGGCTTACTAACTAAATTAACAAGCGCGGTGCCACGCGCGCACACGTTAACATGAACACATCTATCTCGATGACCACAGGGACTCGGTGTCAAAACGTTAGGACGAAGAAGCGCGGCAGCAGCAGCGAACCAATTGACCATCGTGCTCTCTCACTGCAATTCCAACTAAACGTCGAAAGCACAGCGCATACCAAGCTACAGCCACTCCGCATACATTATGCACATCGCAGGTCCCTTTGAAGATGAGACACGTCGGCAATCGGTTGCAAGACACGGCAGCCGCGCAGCATCGCCGTAAGCACCAGCCGCCGGAGTAGAGCGGCTGCCCTTTCCCTCGCACACGTCCCCCGCGTGCTTCGCGCATGATAAATAATGGCTCGCTTCCGCCCCGCCTTCCTCCCTCTTGCGCGCGAGGATGAGCCACGGTCACCGGCTGGCCTTCGCAAGCTTTGACACGCACATGGATCGTACGGCGGGAGGTGACGGTGTTATCGTGTTTGGACTTTATACCGAACATCACAGTGACGACGACAAGACAGCAACGACACAAATGCCCTTGGAGTGTCTATGTAATTGCTATCACAATAAAAAAAAATCACGTGACCTTCTCAGTGGCTCAAACCCTTATAAAGAATGGCTCATACCTCCATAAGCAAGCAAAATATGTAATTGCTGATACCCCGTAAGGCTGAAGAAATAAGCGCTCAGCAAAGTGAAGCGAACAGTGCATACATTCACTGAAATCACCCATACAACACAAAGAAATGGCATACGTTTCAATACATTGCTCAGAAGATGCAACGCACAGTCGAAGAAAAATGCCAGCCATTCCACTCTGTGAATACGGAATGACAGCGAAAGCTGACGGCCGTCAAAGCTCTCAAACAAAAAGCAAAGTGCGTTCGCTGTCATTCCTTCTTCACAGAGTGGAATGGTTGTCTCTAGCGATTGCCGTTTTCGTAAAGCAACGCGGTAACGTTCTTCGTCGGTGATCGTTTTGCGCCGGCGCCAATTACATTATCGCGGCGGTTCCCTCCGGCGCTCCTCGTACGAACTATACGTGTCCACCCCATTGATAACGCAGCTTTTTTTAGCGCCGATACTTCTCCTGCTCACATACTGCGATAACATTGACGTCACGCTATTGTTCATAGCGAGTAAAGTAAGTAGCCATGAACCTTACGAGACTATGAGTCATTCAATTTTTTTGCTCATGGGTGTATGAGCCATTGAGTAACATGCTGCCGAACTCTGTTTTATGCCAGCGCGGTAATCACAACGTACGAGTAACCGGGCTATCTTGCAAGGGTTGGACTATTCTATGAATGATTGCTGTTATTCTTCCGTCCACACGACGGGAACGTCTTTGCGTGTTTGTGTCTTGAGAGTTTCATCTACACTTGAAAATATCGGAACAAAAGGGCAGTGGTTGACCAGGCTGACCACGTGGCGAAGTACGTGGAAGCCGAAGGTGCAAGTTTTGGGCTATATGATGAGTTTTTCATTGTAGATAGCTGTGAAGATGCAGTTTAGCCGTGACAGATTTCTAAAACACAGAGAAAAGGCGACAAAGTGATTCTAGGAGACGGCATGCAGCCAAACTAAGTTCAGCGAGGTTATATGGCAAATGAGGGCGGTGCGAACCCAAAAGGTGAAGTCGCATGAAAGAAAACTGAACGTTATTTAAGCGTGCTAGTTAGCTGTAAAGGAAAATGATAATTTTTTCATGAAAATTCTAGTAAATACGAAAGAAATGTATCTTTTTGCGGGAATTGAAACCCGGATAAATCGCTTTACAAGAGGGTCATTCTGCCCTCTGATATAAGAACCAATAAGCCAGCACAAGCGGGATAGATCAGAGAGTCAATATAAGTCTTGCGGAAATCATCAAGCTGATGGTTTTTTTTTTTGACGGTTATGTAGCTTGGCCTGCAAGATGAAACGTAATTTCAGTATTCACGCAAATACCATCGTACGCGTGGCAGCTGGCGAAATGAATAAAACATCTCCATTATCGCTGACCAACGTCGTTGGAATTGAAAAATTATGAGCTCAAGCACTCCGTATAAATGGTTCACAAGCGAAGCTGAAACATGCGGCCCCGGTGTTTATCACTGGGTAAATCCCAAGAGTTCACTAACGACTTTCTCAGTTAATGGTTACGTCTCTGCGTTTCTTACTTAATAAGTAAATAATTAGTTAATAAATAATTTATTAATTATTTAATTAATACTCACAATGAACGCGGAAGCAGTGCAACGAGCGCATTCGCGCGGTAGCACCGAGGGGCGCCAAAAAGCCAGCTATGGAAGAATACAATGACGTTGGAGCCAATCGTGGTAGGTTTTTTCTGCAGGCAGAACACGATACTGAAGAAGAAGAACAAAACTTTATTAGTAGAAAGAACTTCGTTGCCCCTAAAACGGGGTAACGCCGTGTGGTCGGGCCCCTATTCCAAGACACCGCTGGCCCTCGCCATCCTTTCTGCCCTCCGGACGAGCCTGAGCTGATCCCCGAGGGCGGAGCTGGATAGCAATGCCTCCCACCTCGCTCTCGTGTTATCTTCTTGTTCTTCTGTGTGAGCTGTGCACTCCCATGTGATGTGGTAGAGCGTTAGTGTGCTCCCACACCACGGGCATATGTCCTTGTATGCTGTTGGGTAGTATATGTGCAATTTATGTAGGTTTATGTATGTGTCCGTTTGGAGCCTGCGTAACGTCGCTGAGTCCACGGCTGAAAGGTTCCTATGCGGGGCTGGGCAGAGCCTTCTGAATTCCCTGTAGTGTTGCAAGATCGCTTTATAATTTGGATCGATGGGTGTCGGGTCCTCCACGATGTTGCCATGGGCAGCTCGGCAATTAGTGAAACCTCGAGCCGCCTCATCTGCATGGAGGTTCCCAGTAACACCCTCGTGTCCCGGGGCCCATGTTATCGTTTGTGTATACCTGATGTCAAGGTCTCTGTTGATTTCGGTAAGTATCCGGCGTGCCTTCGCGCCGATTTGTCCCCTCTGATAGTTCCTACATGCGGCCTGAGAATCTGTGACTATTGTTAGTGGAGCATTGCGCTCTATGCCTTCTCTTATAGCTAAGGCGATGGCTATCTCTTCGGCTTCTAAAATGGTTGCTCGGGAAACCGAAGCACAGGCCGTGATTTTCCCTTTACGGTTTACGACAACTGCCACCATGTTCTTTGCGTTGGCCTGATATGGTGAAGCATCCGAAAAGCTAGCCCTTAACAGCTGCGCTGTAAAAAATAAAGGTAAATGCTCATTCCATTGATTGCTAAATGAGGTGTTTCTGTGAAGAGATTAAGAACTTTTCGTAGAAATACCTGTAGCATTTAGCCCGATTGCAGTCCTTCAGCTAGCTCACTCGAAGAGGCAGACATTACTCGCACTATAAATTGAAATGCGTAGTCGGATATTCGACAAACATTCGCTAAATCAGTCCTTAACTAATTAACCTACTGCAGACGTTACAGAACGCAAATTGTAGCAGGTGTTACCGCAATGCTTATCGGCTTGAAAATAACTATGTGGATAACATCATGTTCAAGATGTGGGCATTAACCGTGGAGTACTAAATGGACTGTAGTTCCACTTTCTTAAAAGCGCCCTTCTATACATTGAAGTAAAAAAATAACTGAACCGAACTGCGAACTACCTGGCTATGATTTGCAAATTGCACTATCTGGCGTAAGGTACTTAACTAAAACCTAATTATTAAATTCTTGGTAATTATAAACTATTTATTTGACTTTATTGTGCAAGTAATGTCCGCCTGTTGAGCAATCTAGTTCAAGGATTGCAATTCTTGTATATGCCCACGTGATACCTAACAAAATTATTAAAGTACTTGCAGAAACGCCTGGTTAAATGGAGTACGTTCTTCCCAGAGGAAAACGTTTGTGGCTGAATTCTACAAATCACCACGTTAGTTTTCGTTTATCAGGCAGCAGCGGTTGGTAATTTGATTGACAGCAAAGGATACAAAACAAATTCCACATCACAATATTACATGTGTACTATATATGAAACAACCTGTATTTACCAATGTAACACAAGTGCTGGAACGTTCAGAATGAGATATTCCTGTGCTAAAACTCACAATATTTTCTGCGATAGCGTATCAAAGGTGCCCTAAATTTACGAGCGTTCAGGATATAATACTACTCATCCCATCTGTATGTATTTAGAACAGTACAGATCTGGTGGATCTTTTGCTGGTCATTAGGTCACCGTGTGGCTTAGGTGGAAGAGTTCAATGAACCCTGAACTCAGGAGGCTTTGAAAGTTAATATAGGGCAAACATCAGCATCGAGTAAATATTAGTTCCTCGATTTCTTGCGTCACGATTCATTCTCCTGATCTTTTTTCCAGGGCATACTACGTACTAGAGGCTACATTGTCAAGAGCGGATCTTGCCGACAGTGCTCCCATTCTGCACGCCGTAGCAAAAGCGAGTAAGATGCGAAGGTCTACCTCGTTTTCCTCTAAAACCTCAAACGACTGCACACATTTTTAAAACTGATTCCGCTACAATAAGCCAAACAAGTGTTTAGGTACTGCGATGTGTAAATTTGTTTCCCATAAAGTTCGGCACTCCTTCTTGACATGGTTTTTCACTTAAGAATAGTGAAAGCTATACGCCGACCACCATCTTGTTTTTCCTCTCATCATTGACAATATGCGTGAGCGTTTACATGCACTGATTGAAGCTCCTTGCCCACCCGGACATCGCAGCTTCTTCGGCATAAGTACATTGTGAGAGCAATACGGCTGCTTGAATAGATGCAGAGTGAAAGAGAAAAGAAAGAGAGAAGACAGGATTGTAAACAAGAAAAGTTTCCGGTTGGCTACCCTACAAGGGCGAGAAAGAAAAGGGCAGTTAAAAAAGGGATAGGAAAGACATAATATTGTAGTGAATGTGTGCACATGCACCGACTGCACAAGCCAGTCTTTTTTCAAGACGCACGAAAGTACTGTCACTGCCTTCTGGGTCAGTAATCCGTGGGTACAGAGTTTCAGTATTGTCTGTACGCTTAATGGACAGTCGTCTGGTCAACTTAGTGCATTGGACATAGATTAACATTGTATTTCAAATCGGGTACAACGGCACTATAAGTGCTCAATGTTCTGGTCACGGTGGAAGATATAATATGACTGTGAGTTATTCTATAGCGTTGAATAAGCTTTCTTGAAGGAAACCAGAACTGGCACAGAAGCGATGCTTCGCGTCAGTGCCGTCCGGGCGGAGGTCCAAAATGCAGCGAAGAATTTAGTCTGTGCAGACTGCTGCGGCGTTATATGTGCGATATTATACTCAGCTAACGAGGGTATGAGTGCCAAAAGCTGAAGCTGTCTCGCCGCTTATTTTCTATATAGTGGAATAGGGATGCAGTAATTTTCTTGGTGTGATGTCCGGATAGACATGCGTGCGGGATGATTTACAGTTATGCTGCGATGTGCACGTATCCATTGTGAACATATGTCCTGGTCGTCTTTTCTGACATGGCGGCTAAGTTCGAAAATTTACGTCATTCGGTCGTGGGTTACGTGTTCAAAGAACGACTACACACTTTGTAAGGTAGGCTTTGAGTCGCACAAGCCCAACCATTTTCCAGCACTATCTCTATTGACCATATGATGTTCACCGCGGTAAGTTTTGTAGCTGTAGACGTGGCGACATGTGAAGTCTTGAATCGTTGGCTTATTTTTCTCGTCGGTTCGACTACAGCGCCACAGGAACTGGTCGAGTTAGTTGAACCATTAGTTCATATGAGTATGGAGTTGCTGTACCCCTCAGGAGAGAGGAGTAAATTATGTTGCTTGAGTGCACATGACAGTTATTCTGACTTTTTCTGAGGTCCTGCGATTGTGGTATCTCATTGAGGACGGCTCTCACACCATGTAGCAATGAACGTCCTGGCCATATACGCATGCCCTGATGTAAATGAGGCATGATGAATGAAAACCCTTGCTCTGAATACCGGGAGGGGCCTTTCTTCTTGGAGGCTGGTGAGGCGGTAGGTAGGCTCCAGGGAGAAGCGTCTGAAGTATCCATGCATTTTCTCAAAGGTAAGCTACATTCTTATTGTGTTGTCTTCCGCTATTGCAATGGTTTTGCTCGTTGATCTGCTCCGTGGTAGACGAAGTCATGAAGATCCCTCTTGGTGGCTTGGACTTGAATAGTTTGGATTGCACTTAGATAATTCTTCAGATGTTGGGGACCACCAGCAGGCTGTACCGCAGAAAGAAAACAAAAATGGACCCTGTACAGTTGCAGCCTGCAGTGCCCTGAAACACGCAAGTTATTTCCTGCTAGGATCCTAAACGTGAGGCAAGTTGTTGTCAGACACGTAGTTCACATGAGGACTGCAGGCCATGTATCTGCCAGTCACCACAGCTCAAATTTGTGACGTCCTGCACGAGAACAGCTAACCATTGAGAGATATTACGTATGGAGATATTGGTTGTCGGGTTAATGCGACTACTGCGCACTTTTCAAATAATATCTGCAGTTCTTATTCGTGAAGGTAGGATGAAGTTCAAGTGGCTGCCATTTGAAGCCACGTCGGAAAGTGAAGCCTCGTGACAGCCGACGCACAAATCTAAATGCCGTCGGCGTATACGAAAAGGCGAATTGTTCTTGCAAAGATGTCGGTGAGTCCAAGCAAAGCTTTATTGAAGAGCGTCGGGCTCAGTACTCACCTTGATAGAACCCATGGTTGCCGTTACGATGGGGTCGTCTTAGGTGAGTAAGAAGAAAGGTGTTATTCGTAGGTGGCAACATACCCAGACAAAGATATTGCTGCTCAGCCACACTGCCTCTAACCTTGTAAAATCAGCACCATGTGAGACTGTAATATCTGCTCCTTGAAAATCTTACCACAGGGTAGCAGATCATGGTATAGACAATTCCTTGTTTTTGACATAAGTCACCAAGTCTAAAGCAATATATATAGGAACGACCGTGCCTGAATATGGCTATTGTGTCTACGTTGACCTCATAATGTTCGAAGTGCCATTCTAATCGTGGCAGAACCATTCACTCTATTTTTTTATACAGATGGAATGCGCAATCAGACGATGCGAGCAATACGCGCAGGTGGCTGGCCTGTCTTCAGGAGCGGAATCAGGCTATTTGTTTTCCGTTCCTTGGGAACTGTGCCTGTCTGCCACGAGTTCTTGAACATGAACAGACATTTTTTTTAGCCTATTCGCCAAGCTTTTATAGGCCACATAATATGCACAATCCCATCCCCGCGGTCATCAACTCTAGCACAAGGCAAGTGCAGCTTCGAGTTTGTTCACTTAGGAGGCTCTATGAAATCAGTGAGTGTCCGAGTGTCGATGTTCCACCGGAACTAATTTCGCCAGTGATCACTATGCAGAGAGTGGAAGCGATGTCAATACCTGTCCGTTTTTGATGAACGGACAAATATTTTAAACGGTGGTGCTGCCCAGGGGCTTCACAAAGATGACGAACAGTTATCTGAATGTGATAACAATGTTTTATTTTATCCAAAGGCCGTAGAACAACATCGATTGTTGAGATGCCAGTTTGCCCTGGATGCACGGTCTTTTCTCTGTGTCTAGCCAACCTCAAGTCATGTACCGACTTCATAAACCTAAATCTTAGTTGCAGACGGCGACAAATTACACGAAGCTTCTCTCGCTCGATGTCGTAGTGGGGCATGTAGAGGCTCTCGAAAGTGAATGCGTGGCATTCTGAGTGCACATTTTATTTCCTACTCTTGACTAGAGCATAAGCGATCACGAAAGCCAACCTACAGAATTTGACGGTCAGCCAGTCAACAAATGGGGTGATGCCGCGTAACTTTGCTTCTTTCAGCCAAGTTACCAAGATGAGTGGGGAGGCGGCCGCATCACCGTGTTTTAACCTCTGAAAACCACTACACATTTATCATAAAGAAATTTGAAAGAAAGGTCAGGTCTATGCCGGAACTTTACACTGTTCCACGCCAAAAGATGGGGTTCCCATAATTTAACAGCAAAGCTTTTGTTTTAAACGAAATAACATGAATGTTCTGCCCTTCGATTTCATCCTCGAGGTGCCCCAGACAGAGCACCGAGCATCAAAATCATCAGTCATCAACGAAGGCCCTCTCACCATTCGCTGTAAATGAAGACAGTCCAGTGTACTTAAGGTAGGATACGTAGGTTCAACTTATTGTAAAAAGGGTTCGTGCTCTTCTTCGCTCTCGGACGCACGTAATGGATTTAATGGTCAGGCGGCACTGGATGACGAACATACTTAAACTGTTATGAAAATAATAACCTTGCTGCCTTATCTGTGTGTGGTACGCAATGTGTGGTATTATCTGTGTGGTACACAATGTGCGTAAACAGAAATCGGCTTGGCATCCATTTTGTTACACTAATAGGGAACGCGGTATAGCAGCTATGTAAGCACAAGTAAAGTGGCTCAGAGTGGCTGCACTCGAAAGGCGGACCTATCTTGGCCAAAGGCGGCGTTATCATCCTAGACCGGTTAGTTTTAACGGGTTAGTAGGACGACCTCACGAGTGGTCGTTGTCGGTGGCGGATGGCTAGCCAGGATGACAATGAAAAGAAAAGGAGGGTCCTCATTTGGCATTTGTACGCATTGTTGCGGGAAGTCCGGCTTTACAGAACAAGGAGAAGCGAGTAGGGGAGTGAAGAGACGTAAGGAATAAAATAGAAAAATATAAGAAAAGAACGAAAATTCAGTGCGGGGGAAGCTTATTGGGAGAGTCAGAGGATGCGAAGCCCTAAGATAACCGTGCAGAGATAGCAGGGGCCATAGGCAGCGTGCGTTTGGGCTTTTAGAACAGCAGTCCCGGTAGCCAGTCAGCGTGGGAGTAACATAGAGACAAGAGTTGAAATTATGATCTGTCTGGTCCAGCAGCAGAGCGTTAGATAAATTTTGAGTGTACTAAGATGGGAGCGACATGGCTTCCTGGGGTATGAACGGTAGCGGGGAGGTGGTGGGCAGTGAACGGGTTAGTCTTTCAAGGGATGCTGACCTAAGCACATCGGCGTAGGCTGGATCGCGGTAGTATACAGAAGCGGCACGGCCTTGTATGGTGGAGGCGCCGAAAAAGATGTGCTGACATTTGGGAGTTTATAAAAAAATAATAAATGAAAAAAAAGGGACTGGAGGAGAACAGCAGGAGTAGCAGAAGAGGGCACGGGTTTATGGGAAACGTGCTTATATGGTTAAAATATGAGTAGAAGCGGGTAAAAAAAATATAAAATTTTGCTCTAAGGAAGGGTCAGGGACGTGGTGGAAACGGAGGAATAGATGTGGTAAAGGGAATCGAAGCTTGCTAGGGGCATAACATTTATTTTTGCCTGTGTTAATGATATCAAAATATCAATAGTTACAGTTGCTTGCGATTTGAAATTGCGGCGTGCAAAATTCATTCCCATCAGGTGTGTGCATTTGCTTTTGTGTGAGAGGTGTTATTCCGTATATTCCCACTTGGTCAGTGAACAGAAATCTATGTTATAAAGACCCTTGCATCCTCGAATATGTGACCCTGTTCCTTGATGTGGTCGGTAACTGCTTTAGATAAATTGTGTTTTTGTCAGCCCGATAAGCGTTGAGTGTTGTACAAATTTGTTGTCGAGTTTCCCACATTTTATTGTCTGTTAGAAGTTACACACTCCATACGGTAGTCTATGTTGCTTGAAGTGCAAGTAAATCTCAGTTACAATGTGAAGGTAATCTTACGCCCTACCTTTTGCTGTAGTAGTAAATAGTACAGGTTTGCATGTAGAGCACCTGGGGCTGCCACAGAGACCGGATGTTGGTTTCGTATTTGTCCTTACTTTGGTATCTACAAGAATATCATTGAGAGAGAGAGCAAGGACAAGGTATTGTTGCGTCGGTAGGCTTGTCTGGGCGGATTGGAAAATATGTAAGTGTGTGGTTGCAGTGGACAAATGGGTAGTATTTCTTGGCGATATTGACGTCGATGGAACGACGAAGGCGGTATTACGACAGTGGGATGATGTTACTGAATTGATGATAATAATAAAACTACAGCGTAACGATGGTGGCGTAATAACAACTGCGCGACGATACTCATATGACAAAGCTGGAATGTCGAAAATACATTGGTCATGAAGGCTTCGCAACCCGAACACACACCTACTCACGGAAGCTATTTGGACCATTGTTTCGGAGTAGAAAGCGTGACGACGGCAGTATGGCACAGTTGGATCACGAAAATGGGGTGACTACGATTGAAAGACCGCGACGGTATCACTATGGTGGTGTGACAACGAATGCATGGCGCATGTATGACGACGATGGCTTTGACGGCGACGGCATGATGAGCATCGGGTGACAAAACAGAAATGACGACGTTGCAAGAACCACGACAGCATCGCGACCACGAAAACAAACCTAGTGGTCCAAGAAA